>NC_143566.1:11571346-11872115 GCF_054136105.1 Typopeltis vanoorti
ACCATATCTATTACAACAGCCATTCAATTTAGTCAGAGAATCTTGCAGACTTGTAGTGGATTTATTTAGAAGTATAACATCATCTGCATAAAAAGCTGACATTAACAACTCCAATTTTGATATCATGTTTAATCCCACCTTCCTTCATAATGTGATCCATATACATAATGAATAACAGAGGGGATACTGTACATCCTTGTCTCAAACAAGATTTAACATTAAGCCATCTTCATGTACTTCCTTCAATTCTAACTGCTGACTTACAACTCAAATAAAGACTAAGTATTGCTTGATATAATGCCCCATTGACACCATATAACTGAAGCGTATTGAATAGCTTCTCTCTGGGCACCTTGTCATATGCCTTTTCCAAATCGACAAAACTTAAATACAGATCTCTGTTCTATTCCCATTCTTTCTAGACTATTTGTTGTAAAGTGAAGATCTGATCCTGACAGCCTCTATTTGGCCTGAATCCAGCTTGTTCTTCACCAAGCTTTTCTTCCACAATTCTTCTCAACCGTTTCTCAAGTATACTTGCATAGATCTTGCCAGGAACACTCAGTAGGGAAATACCTCTGTAATTCTCACATTCAGTTTTATTTCCCTTTTTATATATGGGTACTATGAGAGCTCTACTCCAATCATCGGGAACTCGTCCCTCAGTCCAGGCTTTCTGAACTATGCAGTGCAGCCACTGTAAGACTCTTATACCACCATACTTCAGCATTTCTGGACAAATATCATCTACTCCTGCTGCCTTTCCACATTTCAAGCCATTGATGGCTTTTTATACTTCAGGAATGGATATGTATTCCTGACTGCATACCTGGTCAGTGTTTTATACCGCTGTGCTGTCATCACTGCTTCTTTCATTTAGCAGTTTTTCAAAGTAATTACTCCATACTTCAAGGATATCTTTTTCTCTCATTTTCATGTCACCTTTATCATCTCTAACTCCTTTTACAACTCTTTCATCCATTCCTAAGCTTCTTCAACAACCTCCAGAATATTTTGCCACCTTCTTGATATTTATTTTCTATGTTCTTGCCAAAGCGCTCTCATGACTTTTGTTTAGCTAGTATTTACACAGTGTTTCGCTTTCTTACATTTGTCTCTGTATTCTCTAAGAGCACAGGCTGACTTATTTGACAGGAACTTTTGATATGCTTTCTTCTTTTCCTTCACTGCCTCTTAACTTCCTGTGTCCACCAGGGAGTTCTGATTTTTTTATCCTTGCACACAACTTCACCACATGCCTCTCTAGCTGAATCAATGAATGTTTTCTTCATAGTTTGCCTCTGAATCTCTAAGGTTTCATTCCTGTTCATTTTTTCTTCAATAATCTTTGTGTATTTTAGTCTACAGTTCACATCTGAGAGCTGCTCAACTTTTATTAGCTTTAAAACTTTCTTACATGTTATTCTTTTCAATATGAAATTCAATTTTATCCTGCTCAAGACTAAATAGTGATCACTTCCAATTTCAAATCCTCTGTACACTCTGGTGTCCTGCACCAGGGAGAAAACATCACTATCAACAATAACATAGTCAACGAGACTTTTCTTATTCCTTGCCTCTTCTCTCCATGTGAATTTGTGCACATTTTTATGTTGGAACATGGTGTTAGTAATAACCAGTCCATGTCCTGAGCAGAAATCCAACAGATATTTGGCATTATTATTAGCTTTGCTCTTTTCTCCAAATTTTCCCAAAATATTTTTGTATGTCTCACAATCATTTCCTACTCTGCTATTTAGATCCCCCAACTTTATCTTTTTCATTGTGTCAGTTGCTTTTTCTAAAGCCTCAAAAAATTCCTCCACTTCTACCTTCTGTGGGACCACAGGCACAAATAAGTCTCATTGTCCAGTTCCCCGTTCTCATATTTGCCCACATTACTCTACTTGAGACTGACTGCCATTCAAGAATATTAGCCTCGTATTTTGTGTTGAATACTATGCCTACTCCTTCTTTTCCTTGATTGTCATTGCCTGAATATAACATTTTGTATTTATTGCTCAGAAAGATCTCACTAGTTTTGGTCTTTTTTGTTTCAGTCGCCCATATTATGTCAATATGGTACTTAATTCTTCAGCTAGCTTCATTTCTTTGCCATTCAGGCTTCTTATGTTGATAGTACCAATCTTTAACTCTGGTGATGTTGAGTTGGGGTGTTTTTTTCAGATTTGTTCCAGTAGCTGACTTTTCGCTGTTCACGCTGGTTTCCTGGTGAAAACAATGGGAGCCTTGTTTAACCAGGCGTGCCCCAGTCGGCATGAAATTTTGTCATGTTGTACCATTATTTTTTATTTTGGTTTAACCAATAAGCATACAATTTGTTCGGCTAAATCCCAAATTGCCAGTCCATCCTCGTTTGTTCAGTATCCAAGTAGATACCCAACAGGGTGCACCACGAGAAGGTGAGGATTGGACATTAGGTCAGAAGCCCTGGTAACGTCTCCGCATTCCTTTAAAGGCTATGTGGAGGTGTCCTCTCAGTTATACAGCTTTGACCCTTAAGCACCCCTAAGATCTTTGATCCTTAAGATCAAAGTTGTATAGTTTCAATATGACAAACCTCCAAAGTAGGTCATACAATTTTTTTCCTCTTAAAAATAAGCTGATATAATTTAAAAAAAAAAAAAAACTCAATTTTAAGGAAAGTGTCTGTCACAGATGTTTACAGTCAAACGAGATGATCTAATGTTGAATGGTGATTTAGGAAGCCAGACAACTGTCTCTCTAAGTGAGGAAATAAAAAGTCCTTATACCATAGAAACCATAAAAGTGAAAACTCAATCATGTCAATCAATGGATGTGTTTCCTCCCACGATGAGTCCTTGGACTCCTTAGAGGCATCACATAATAATGATGATAATAATTACATATGTTGTATATACTGTATTTACATTTAAGGTTAATATTGAACTAAACAAATGCATTAATTTGATTAACAATTAATTTATTGTAAATGGTAACTGCAATTTACTTTAAATTTGAATATTTTCTATTTTTAAATAAACTGTTTACTGTATAAACCATAACTATAAATGTAATGGCCATTCATTTTTATCACTTCATAACTGAAAAAAAACCTGGAAGTGTGTTGCATTGTAGAGCATACGTGGAGGGAAAGGAACACCTATAATATTGATGTGAGGGAAATGAGGATATTATTGAAACTCGAAAGCATATACATTTAGAAAGATAAACATTTAACAGTTAACAATTATTATTATTATAATTCAGGCCTCCATGGAGTCAAAACTCATTGTGGGAGGTCCTTAATAGAAAACAAATTTTATCATACCACTCCTTGAACTCACTGACCATTTGTGCTCTCACCACTCTATCAAGCAACGCTTCCATGGTTCAACCACCCTCTATGCAAAGAAACCATTCCTCAGCCTCTTGCTCACAGCTTCCTTTTGCAACTTGATCTCATCGAGATCTACATTTTTGTCACACATAATATGCGGCAATTTTATACGATCCAGCCAGTACATTTAGTTGAGCATGTGCGGGCAGGATGTGGAGAGAGGTAAAAAACACTTAATCACTGCTCCATAATCTGGAGGTGTACATCAATGAAAATGCACATAACCCATCTTTGGAAGATACTCTAATTTATTGAAGACATCAGAATTGGTTAATCCGTTATAAGCAAACATCGAAAACAGACTTTGTAAAAAAAAAAAAAAACGGGTTTATGGGTCAAATCTACTAGTTTCGCGACTTAAGCTAGGGGCTTCAGCTTAGTTAGTATGAAAACGCAAATAAACAACAAGCGTCAAATATGAATCATTATATAACTAAAAAACACCAAATGTGCAGGAACTGTTACACACAAATAGAAGTAAAACAGAAACATGTGGAGTGTTTAATCCAGAGTAATTTAATAATAAGGTGGCACACCTTTTGACAACTCCTATAGGTAAGGATGACCTCTCCTACTGCTTCTGCTTTAGTATCTCCATTCTGGGCCTGGCTCCCACTGATGAGACCTCAATAAATGTTGAAACCGGTATGGGTAGTACCCCCCCCCCCTTAATGCATAGCAGTACACATGTCCACAAGGAGATGTGCTGTGCATTACAGGAGATACCGACAAGTTGAGAGCTTGATCCACCTTTGCTGCGAGTTTCCCGGTGTTATACTACCTTACCTCTGTCCTGAAGATATTTTCAGGCGCAAACTTTGTTTGCTCACACTTGGATAAAGGATTAAACTAAATTTATTATTAATGCTTGTTGTATATGTGTTTTCATCCTAACTCAGAGGAAGCTACTAGCTTAAGTAGTGAAACAAGTGGGTTTTATTAAATAATTATTATGACTTATAAACCCAGTATTAGTTTTTTTTTTTTTTTATTATATATGGAATTGTGTTAAAATATACTTATTTCTTTCTGGTTTTCCTTCTTCTTTCTTTTTTTTTTAAAAAAAAGGAAATTGGAATTACAGTTGCACAGCCTTAGACATCGGTAATTTTACATATAGTAATAATTATGAGTTTCCTAATGCAAGAAAGCTTTGCTTACATATATTTCCTGTACATTTTGTTAGTTCTAATGGGATTACTATCAGAACTAATACAAAGGAGATTTCTCAATGTTTCATTTAATTCTTTTAGTGTTATTTGGGAGGATATTATCAGTTACATTTTGTAAAAATCTTTTGCAAGATAACTCTGATCATTCCTTGCAATATATATGAAAAATAATTATCTAACCAATGTTCGTACACAGAACCAATTCAGGAACAAATCCTTAAACAGACCCCAACTCAACATCACCAGAGATCAAGATCGGTACTATCACCATAAGAAGCCTGAATGGCAAAGAAATGGAGCTGGCTGAGGAATTGGATAAGTAACAGATCAACATCATAGGGATGACTGAAAACACCAAATACACAAAAACTGGTGAGATCTTTCTAAGTAATAAATTCAAAATGCTATATTCGGGGAATAACAAACAGGGAAAAGAAAGAGTAGCTATAGTATTCAACACTAAATACGAGGCTAATCTTCTTGAATGGCAGGCAATATCAAGTAGAGTAATGTGGGAAAATATCAGAATGGGAAACTTGACAATGAAACTTATGTGCTATGGTCCCACAGATTATTCAACTAAAGTAGAAGTGGAAGAATTTTTTGAGGCTTTAGAGAAAGCAACTGATACAATGAAAAAAGAAAAGTTGGTCCTTGTTGTTGGGATCTAAATAGTAGAGTAAGACATGATTGCCAGACACACAAAAATATTTTGGGAAAATTTCGATTAAAGAGAAGGTCTAATAATAATGGCAAATACCTGTTGGACTTCTGCTCAGGACATGGACAGGTTGTTACTAACACAATGTTCCAACATAAAAATATGCATAAATTCACATGAAAAGAAGAGGCAAGAAATAAGAATAGTCCCATTGCCTATGTCATTGTTGATAGTGATGTTTTCTCACTGATGCAGGAACACTACAGTGTATGGAGGATTTAAAATTGGAAGTGATCATTTAAGTCTTCAGCAGGATATAACTGAATTTCATATTGAAAAGAAGAACATGCAAGAAAGTTTTAAAGTGAATAAAAGCTGAGCAGCTCTCAGATGTCAACTGTAGGCTAAAATACACAAAGATTATTAAAAAAAAAAAATGAAAGAGTTTGATAACAGGAACCAACATTGGAGATTGTGGCAAGCCCTGAAAAAAATGTTGACTGATTCTGCCAGAGAGGCATATGGTGAAGTTGTCTGCAAGGACAGAAATATCAGAAGTCCATGGTGGACAGAGAAAGTTAAAGAGGCAGTAAAGGAAAAGAAGAAAGCAAGCATGTCAAAAGTTCACAGTGATAAGTCAGCTGTGCTCTTAAAGAATACAGAGACAAATGTCAGAAAGCTAAACACTATGTAAAGCTAGCTAAGCAAATCTCATGGGAAGACTTTGGCAAGAACATAGAAAATAAATATCAGGAAGGTGACAAAATATTCTGGAGGGTATTTGAGAAAGTTCAGAAATGGAGGAAAGAGTGCAGAAAAGGAATTAGAGATGATAAAGGCGACATGAAAACTGGAGAAAAAGATATCCTTGGTGTATGGAGTAATTACTTCGAAAAATTGCTAAATGAAACAAGCAGTGACAGCACAGTTGCAAAAAACACTCAACAGACATGCAGTCAGAATACATTTCCAGCTTGAAGTAGAAAAAGCCATCAAAATTTGGAAAGGCAGTGGAAGTAGATGATATTTGACCAGAAATGCTAAAGTATGGATGTATAAAAGTCCTGCAGTGGCTGCACTGCATAGGTCAGAAGGCCTGGATAGAGGAACGAATTCCCAATGATTGAAATAGAGCTCTAATAGTACCCATTTATAAAAAGGGAAATAAAACTGAATGTGAGAATTACAGAGGTATTTCCCTACTGAGCGTTCCTGGTAAGATTTATGCAAGGATACTTGAGAGACAGATTATGAGAAAGATTTTTGAGAAAGAGAAAGATTAGGGGCATGAACAGATGGCATCAATGGCACTATCATATTAAAAATGAGGCTATTGGGAAAGTACTTGACATTGTTAGTATCCTGGAATGTGTTAGCAGAGCTAATCTCAATTGGTATGGTCATTTAAAAAGAATGGGAGAGGAAAAAGACCCAGACGAAGACCAAGATATAGGTGAATAGATACAGTAAAAGGTGCCTTAGAAGACAGAAATATAAGATTTGATATTGCTGGAGTCTTGACAGATAACAGAATGATTTGGAGGAAAGTTGTTGACAAAATGTTAGTAATAATGTAAGTTCTTCATGTAGTACTATTATCTTATCCTGTACATCCCTTCAGGGTACAAGTCAGGAATTTGATGATGATGTTATGTTGTAGAATTTTTTTTCTCAGAAACTATTACTCTACAGATTTTGGATTGCAGTTTATGAATTCTGTGAAAATTTCTTGCCTCTCTTATTTTATTAATGCTCTTTTCTTTCAATTTCATCTTCAAATTTCTCAAAGGAAGTATTTTAATGAATGCTGATTTTGTTATTTCACATTCAGTCTTTTGACTTCTCAATTTCTCTTAGCCTTTTTTTCCCCCTATATATCCTGAGGAGGCTGCTAGGTGACCAAGACTATTGGACATGTTATTGTTTTGGCTCCTGCTTTACTTGTGTTTTGTAGTTTTTCCTTATGGAAGCATCCAGTATTATGTAGCTGTTTCAGCTTTCTGTAAACTCTTTTTTTTAAAGCTAGTGTGTATTTGGATACAGCAGTATGTGTTGTGGAAACAATTTTAGTGATTCTGCCCAGTAACGTCAGCCAGCTTAACAGCTTAATGCCAAAGCATCTTATATGAACTTAAGTCTTAGTGAACACCTGGACTACCTGCTCCCATCTATATCCTGCATAAGATGGTGTTATGCTGATAGCTGAACAGCTTCTATTATAAATGAAGTAGAAGACCAACGATCCCGTACCATTTTACTGCCAGAAGGTAACATCATTTAAAACTACTCAATTAATTTATATAGGGTATGCCCCACTGAGCCAGACATTCACCACTCTAGTTATGACCATGCTTTGCTATACATTGACTATTCTGTCTTCAACAGTGCTTCTTCAGACAAATTCAGCAGTTTGAGGTGCTGATATGTGCATGATGAGTGAACTAATTGCCAGTGAAAATATGACACTAGGGTTAACCTGTTATTGAGAGGACAGTGTTGCATTTTACAACTTATTATTGCAGGTTTAAACCTAATGAACAATTGTAATTAATTAATAAAAGATGGAAACTCTGACTCTATTTAAAACAGAACAGTCACCATATCAACATGTTAACTGTTTTTGTTCAATTATTGTCTAGTGAAGTTCTTCTAGATGTAACTTTAATGTGTAAAGATAGGAGCCTAAGAGCTCAGAGAATAGTGTTATCTGCTTGCAGTGTATTCTTTTGCAGCTTATTTACTGAAAATTAAACATTGTGATCCTATTGTAATCCTCAAGGACAAAATATGCAGATCTGAAAGTGATTGCAGAATCCACGTGCAAGAGTGAAGTATACATTTCACAGGATCAGTTGCCAACATTTGTTAGTGATTGTTGAGCATCTTAACGTGAAGACCCTGTATGGTGATTGGGGTTAAAGAATAGTCCCAATGTAGCCCATGCATGTCATAAAAGGCGATTAAAATGGGTACCCAATCCCTGAGGGTATTGCCGGATTCCTTCTTGTAAGGTTGGGCGCAGGGCTAACAACCCTGCCCTGTAAAACCTCAACTTGTTAAGAAAGTCAAAAGAAAAATAAATCTGATGGAACAACCTGGACAATGGAAAAAGGATTATGAATATTGGTTTGGAAGCTGGAATGTCTTGAGCCTGAAGCATTGAAGAGAGTTTGTGAGGAATTACAGAGATATAGAGCAAGTATAACAGCATTGCAGGAAGAGTGATGGAAAGGAAGTGGCATATTTGATACCAAAACACAAACCATTTTATACAGTAGAGATCAAAAAGCCTTTGGTACTGCATTCTTGGTTAATAAAAAATGGAACATTTGGTTCTTGATTTTAGGCCAGTTAATGAATGACTTTGTGTACTGAGGATAAAATTTAAAATGTTCAATATTTCACTTATATGTGCACATGTACCAACCGAGGATTCTTGTGAAGAAGACATGGTAAACTTCTATGAATCACTGGAGAGGATATATGATCAGTCATCAAAACATGACATTAAAATGGTTCTAGGAGACATGAATGCCAACCAACATATGATCATATGTATAACCTGTTTTCCACATAAAAAGTCAATAAAGTTACCTGGAGATTGGCAGATGGAATAATAGAAAATCAGACAGATCATGTCATGATTGATAGATGACATGCAACAGATATTGTTGATATAAGAAGTTTCAGAGGAGTAGATCTGTACATGGTGTTTATAGATCTGGAAAAGGCATACGACAGAGTGGCCAGGCAGGAGGTATGAAGGTGTATGAGGAAGAAGGGGGTGTCGGGGAAGTATGAGGTTGGTGAAGGAGATGTATGAGGGAACAGAAACTCAGGTCAGGTCTACTGTCGGCATGACAGAAGGGTTCCCTATTGTCGTAGGGAACCCTTCTTTCATGCCTACACCAAGGGTCAGCATTGAGCCCCTACCTCTTTGACCTGGTCATGGATGTACTAGTGGAGGATGTCAGGAAGGAGGCAACATGGAGCATGCTGTTTGCCGATGACATTGTTCTATGCGAATCATCCCGAGAGAAGCTTGAAAATACCCTGGAAGAGTGGAGAAAGGCATTGCAGGAGAGTGGCATGAGAATTAACCGGGTGAAGACTGAATATATGTCAACGGGGAGTGACGAGGATATCGTCATACGACTCCAGGGTGAAAGGCTAATTTCAGGGAAGAAATTCAAGTACATTGGGTCGGTTGTCGAGAGGAATGGTGACCTGGATGAGGAAATACAGCACCGAATAACATGCGGTTGGATGAATTGGAGGAAGATGAGTGGGGTCCTGTGCAACAAGAGAGTGAGTTGTAAGAGGAAAGGAAAGCTCTATAAGATGGTGGTGAGGCCGGCGATGCTTCATGGTGTGGAGACGTGGCCTATAACCAAGGCACAGGAGAAGAAGATGGAGGTAGCGGAGATGCCGATGTTGAGATGGATGAGTGGTGTGACAAAGAAGGATAGGATAAGGAATGACTACAACAGAGGGACGGTTAAGGTGGGACCAATTGGCAAGAATATACAAGAAAGTAGGCTGAGGTGGTTTGGACATGTTGAGAGGAAGGGTGAGGAGTATGTTGGTAAACGAGTGGAGTATATGGAGTTGGAGGGAAGGAGGAAAAGAGGCAGGCCCAAGCTCAGGTGGAGGGATAAGATGACAGAGGATCTTAGGGAGAAAGGATGGAGTCCGAAGGATGCCCTGGACCAAAGAACTTGGAAGAGGAAGGTTAAAGATTGGTGCGCCGACCCCGTTTAACATGGGATAAGGCAAAGTGAAAGAAGAAGAAGAAGATTGTGATATGGTTCATTACTTGTTAAGAATTAAATATAAACAAAGAATAAAAATTAATAAGGTGGTAGAGGAAGTAGAACACCAAGATATGATGTCCAAAAATCAAAAGATGGAAAAATCAGACAAAAATATGTTGAAAGATTGATAGAAGAAATAAATGAAACATAAGAGGATGAATATGCCAATGATATGACTATAGATAAAAAAAATGGGAAAGGATCAAGTATAAAATTACCAAAGTGGCTGAAGAAGTTCAGGATTCAAAAACAATGATAAATGAAATGAATTGTATGATTTAGAATGTAGAAAATGTGTTGAAGACAGAAATATAGTTCATCTGAAGATGCTTGAACAGAAAACTTGAGCAAATGAGAATAAATATAGAGAAAAATGAAAACAAGCTAAAAAGATGTGCAGAAGAAATAAAATAAATGTGAATGGGAAAAAACAAGGCTAAATGAAATTGAGATTTTGAAGAATACTGGACAAATTACAAAAATATATAATAAGATAAAGGAAATTAAAGGTGGATTTCAATCCAAAACAACTTCCTGCAGAGACCGTGAGGGCAACTTGCTTGGTGGAAAGTAGGCCATTTTGAAGATGGGAAGAATATTTTGAAGCTCTCCTTCAGATCAAAACAAGCTTGGAAACTAACCTTCCAGAAGAAGAAGATGAGCTTATCAAAGGCTTTTCTTATGCTTACCCTTGGCAAGCATAAGAAAAGCTGAGACAGAGGAAGCACTAGAGCTACAAGAGGTGGAATTAGCCTTAAAGAGAATGAAAAATAATAGAGCGCCCAGTGAAGACGGAATACTCGAGCTATTAAAATATGGTGGGCAATCACTATTAATCAAGATACATGAGTGCTTGTCAGAGGTATGGAAAACTGAGTAGATGCCTCCTGAATGGGATACTACTATCTTCCCTATCGATAAGAAAACTGACAAGTCTCTGTGCCAAAATTAGAGGAATATCACTGTTAGCAGTGATTTACAAAATATTTGCAGGGATACTGGCAGCTAGATTGCAGCCTTTCATAGAAGAAATGCTAAGTGACTATCAATGTGGTTTTAGATATGGTAGATCAACAATAGACCAGAATTTTACAGTACGAACCACAATGGAAAAATGCTATGAGTTTAATCTGCACCATTTGTTTGTGAAATTTAAACAAGCCTCCAATAACATTAATAGAGATAAGCTATTTAAAGTCATGAGGGATTCCAAATTCCACCCAAATTAATAAGATTAGTTAAAATGACACTCAGAAATACCATGTGTAGAGTGCAAATAAAGGGTGAACTCACAACAGAGTTCAGGATTACCAAAGGATTACAACAAGGGAGATCAACTATCGACAATGCTTTTGAGCCTATGCCTTAAAAGGGTAATACGAAATGTAGACATAAATAGAGATGAAACTATTATGAATAGAAGTCTACAGATTTTGGCTTTTACAGGTGATGTGGAGTGTATTGGAAGGACTGAAAGAAACCTCAGAGAGTGTTATAGACAAATGAGGGAGGAGGCAAAGAAAATGGGACTACTACAAACAAACAAAACGAAAACAAAATACTTAGTTGTTGCCAGAGATAAACAAAAATTTGGAAATATCCAAAGTTTCACTGTAGATGAAGAAACCTTTGAACGAGTACAGCAGTTCACATATTTGGGTTCAGTAATAACAGAAAGTAATGATGTATCAGTTGAAATAGAATAACTTCAGCAAACAGAACTTATTATAGTATTCAACCATTATTAAAATCTAATCTGATTTCGATAAAAAGTAAAATCCAGCCATATAAAGTAATCCTCAAACCTGTACTTTTGTATGGCTGTTAAACATAGACAATGATCCAGAGAGATCAAAACTAATTACAATATGGGAACAACAAAGAAATAATGGAGAAATTTAATGAAGTGGATATTATTACTGAAATAAAGGTGAGAAGACTGATGTGGCTAGGACATGTTCAGCAAATGAGAAGATGACAGAACAGTAAAAAAAAAAAAGTCTTCATGTCTGGACTGGATGGATCTAGATCCAGAGGACGACCCAAAACGAGATGGCTTGAAAATGAAATGAGAATTTCATTTTCAAGCCATCTTTAACTCATTTTCTTGAAAAAGAAAATGAGTTAAAGAACTGGAGGAACAAAGCAAAGAATCATGAAGAATGGAAGGCTATTGTTATGTTGTTGTTGTTTTCTTAAATATTTTACCTCTATTGTTCTCCTTGTGCCTACTGAGATCTGGCTTCTAAACTGATTTTCTGGGGCTGTTTCTCACTTCGAGCTCTGACAAAATTTATTTGTTTATGCCGCGCTAGCCAGAACTCTAGGATAGAAACTCTTATCCGAAGAAACTTTCCCAGAATTCAACTACTTAATCTATATAATACCTTATATAGATTAAGTAGTTAGGTAGATTGAGTTCTCAGTATACAATCATGGCCTTGAGAATCTTAAATTCCCCCTTTTTTTTTCTTAAGCATAGGTTCAATATTTTTGTGAGTGGTAAAATTCAATCTCTTACTCAGACAAACTCAGGTATACATGGGAAAACATATTTATTATTTATCTAAGAACATTACAGTTTAAAAAACACATATGATCAAGCAAATCAAGGTTAATAGTAAAATATAAGTAAAGCAGGGTAATAATAATCAAACAGATAGGCTATTCAAACACACTCATGAGAATGTTATGTTCATCTATATCACAAACATGGATGTCGGAATTAAACTAGATTACTGCTACTAACAACCCATATGCATTAAACTTGGTCTAGACAACTTATGAAGATAGACTACCAGTCCAATTCGATTAACATAACACAGGAAACTGTCTCAAAATTCTCTCTCTCTTCTTTTCTAAACTCTGTCCATTTTACACCTTCATCACCAATAGATAACACAAAAAAGAGAAGATTTGTACATTACCACCTTGTTAGATGATTTCTCGATCCTTCCGTCTGTTCTTTGTTATAGATTGTCCCTCTGTATGATGGATTGCCGCCACATGGGAATCACGTGCTCATCCCGAATTAGCTACTCGTTTCTTCTGGACTTATGAACTTTTCGCGTTGCCATTTCTAACACGCTTTACCTTCAAAGGAATCCTTTGCTGCTTTCCTCATCAGTTAGATCCACACTGATGGTCTAAAACTCAAACACTGCCATCATCTTGTGCTATATTTCGATTCGTGTCGCTCAGCAACGGGAAACACACTGCCACTTTGCCATCTTCACACGTCTTGTCAGGTATCAGGCATGCTGATCCGCTCGGGAACTTCGAGCAGGAGACCCACGGAGAGGGCACACGCAACCGGGAAACACCACAGGAACCTGGAGAAAAGATGTAAAAAGAAGCAAAAAAGGCCCCTCTCAACGATGTGAATCCGTTTTAAACCCCATTATAGCGCCCTCTTTCTGCACTCCAAACATCTACGACACTCTCCCATTTGCTGTCACCGAGTGATGTCACTTCCTTGCTGTATGCGCATCTCTTTTTTCGGGGAATGCGAATTTCTTGTGCCTTTCATGAATGCCTACTCATCGCTTGTTACGTCATCTTTGGTGGTCAAACTGCAACCTTTGAACTTTTGTTCACACGATGATACATGACTTTATACATGGCAAATTTTAACAAATTAAGATTCCATCTATTTTAGACAATAACTTTAAACACAGTACAATTTAATATTTATTTCCTCCTTCGATTTCATTTTAATTTAAGATTCAACCTCTTCTTTTATATTTTAATTTCTTTTTAAGCAAAGTTAATATCTGCATCTTCACATTGTCTGTTTTGCCAAGAGTACAAGCGTGCTTTTGCTTGATATTGTTCTCTTGTCAAATCTTGAATGGAGCAGGTCTATTCTTGATAGAGCCATCATTCAAGATCTCATACTATTCTGAGACAGGCCAAGGTCCAGGTCCTAAATGGACTGTAATGCTAAGGAGTATTAGTAATCTTAACAGGAAGGGATTCCAATGTTGCAGGCCAACATTGGAATGCTTTGAGTATTAATCTGCATGAGGAGTGTGATCATCATTTGCATACCCAGGCCTTGTCTCTTACAGTGGTACAACATGGTACAGCACTTCCACAGTTAAGCAGAAGAAAAAGAGAACCTAGAAGAAGAGTTACTGTTAGCAATTCTAACAGTAAAGGCATAAAGAAAAAGGTGCGAACTAAGGAATTTGACACACCTGAGGTGCATAAGGGTACATATGAACAGGTACAGTTCATCACAGTTTTGCTATGTGGTAAGCAGGAGGAAAAATGATCATGGATAGATTACCTTGATGGATGGAGATAGGACTCAGGTGACCAATGTAGATGATATAGTTGAGCTATTAAATGATCAATTTATCCATCCTGATAACAGCCTTTATTACTAGAAGGATAATGAGTGATAAAGTATAAGAAGTGAATGAAGAGGATGTATTCCAAATAATAAGTATGCTAAATGTAAATAAGGCGGGGGGGGGGGGGGAAACTAGATGGAATTTTGCTGCGGATTTTAAGTGAATGTGCTGTTCAAGTGACCACGCCATGAGACGAGTTATTGGAGAGTGGAAGAAGAGTAAGATAGTGCACACAGATGGTGGTAGAATGGTGGCATCAAACTACACACTTGTTTGTATTTCTTTTATAGCTGTTAAGGTTTTGGAAAAATTGGTAAGAACTCACACACAGAATTAGGTAGATGAGGGTGACATTATTTATGCAGGCCAGCATGGACTGGTTAATGGGTGCTTTACTAATCTGGTTACATTTTACAATAGAGTAAAATCGCAACGGATGAGGATAAAGGAATACATTATCATTATTTTGGATTTTGCAAAGGCATTTATCATGTGTCACTTGATAAGTTGGTTTTTTAAGCTGCAATATATGGCTTTGGATATCATATTAATGGACTGGATTGGTAACTGAATATCTCCTGTTCAATCATTATGCCAATGATATTGTCACTGGACTACGAGAGAGAGATATTCAGTTGTCTGTAGATGATATGAAACTTGGGAGGGTTATTATGTTATAGTAATAGTGCTGATGCTCTGGCTCTTCTAGAGAATTTGAATAAACTGGAAAGGTGGGTATATAAATGGGGATTTCAGTTTGATGCAACTAAACATAAAGTTCTGAAATTTAGGATCCACAGATGGGATGTTTCATACTCACTTGGTGGAATGATACTTTAAGAAGTGAAAGTGCCTCTGTAGCTCAGTCAGTATAGATAAAGCCCTTTGGTTGGAAAGACCTGGGTTCAATTCCCGTCAGTGACATGAGGAAACTTTATCTGGTCTCTTTTGCCTAAAGGCGAGTTAGCTGGTCTCATACGAAGGTAGGGGGTTTTTTCCACCTGGAAATTCGGGTTTTTCATCCCACAGAACAAGCAAACCGGTCCTGTGAACACACATGATTACAGTCACGAATATGTCCCAGCCATATGCCGGTCCCGAGCCAGGATAAAATTGGGGGATTGGGGGAAGCAATGGAGAACTACCCTGTAAAAATCTCACCAGGAATACTTTGGGGGCAAAGCTTACAAAATTAACTCAGAAATGACTGAAAGGGAAAATCAGTCAGAAGTGAAAGTAGCAAGGGATCTTGAGTGACTGTATATAGAATTGAAGTTCAGAGAACATATTACAAAGTTTGTGAAGATATCTCAAGATTTATGTTCTCATATCTAGTCACCAGGATTTAAAGGGAATAAGAAAGTATAACATTGATTATGAGGATAGACTGAGGACATACACACTACAGAGTTCGGTGGATAGAAGACAAAGGGGGGGGGGAGGATATCATCCAGATCTCTAAGCTGCTGAAGGGTTATTACTGGATTGACACTGAGGAGATTTTTCATGTGGTAGAAGGAAGAGAAGAATGTGGACAAGGGGGCACTTCCTGGAAGTTGCCAAAGGAAGTAGCAAGTCAAAGGGTAAGAAGTAAATTATTTTGCAGGGAAAGTGGTTGGAGAATGGAATGTATTTCCTGAGAGGATGGCAGAAGTGTGAATGGTGGATGAGTTTAAGAAGTGGTATTAAAGACTGTGTACTGACTGGTGTTAACCACTCATGATAGTCTTGTGACTCCATGGAGATCAAGAAAATAATAATAACAACAAATAAAGGAAACAATGAATAGAATATCTCAGAGCAATAATATAAGCATCCCACATAAATTTCCTTGTGGAAATTTATATATATATATGCCTCCAATCCTTTCTACCTCTACACTATTATTTGAAAATAAATAAAAGATACATATTTTCTTACCCAGAACTCTCAGTATAGGCTGCCATGAGATAGATGTTTTCAAATACATGAAGGGAAACCTTGTTCCATAACCTTTTAGTTAAAGCATCTTCCCTAAATAAACCAAAGACAGTTAAGTATCATTTAGTTTTCTAATCATAAAATGCATTATATAAAATATGATAGAGGTTGGAGGAGATCGGTTAATATCAAAAGATTTGTCACTGAGAGGTCTGAAAACCAAACCATCCAAACTATGCCCTTTAGTTTTTTGATTATTAAATAATCAAATTTTGAATCATGAATGAAGAAAATTTTTACATTTCAGGACTTTCAAAATTTGAGGAGAGAGAGTGAATCTACAGGATATAACTTGATTTTTATTGCCTGCAGAAGAAAAGAATCAATTACATTCACAATTTTTGTGATATTTGTGTTGATTATTGCATACTGTCAACTCTCACTATAGCAGAGATCATTAAGACAAACAACTGAAGATTCCTAGCCTAAGTACTGTTCAAACAGCCTTCACGAGTTTCCTACAGGGAGAGCTGACTCTATAATAAAAAACTCAATATTCAATGAGTATATTATATCATCACTATTATTTTTCAGGAAATTACAATGTATACTAAATATTAATTATAATAACTTTAATTAATACTTACAATATTACAGCAACATTACATTGCCATCATCATCAGGGATCACAGGACAATGATAATAGCCCACAAGCACTAACACTAGGCAATTTTGGCTGAAAAAGGCAACCAAAGTTAGCCTAGTCTTAAATGGCACCCTCTAGTGGACTAAACTGAGGGGAGGGGGGGCGTCTTAAGAAATGGGCTGAAGATCTGAGGATGAGTGCTTCTCAAATTTGGGTTTATGCACCTAAATCTTTTGAGATTTGGAAAAGTTCTCAAGGTTGAGGCAGATTTGAGGAATAGTCTGTCATATTTATATTTGATGTGGTGCAATAGAGTGGTCTTCCAGCATATCCTGTGGTGGGTGTTGAAAGCATGGTCAGAAGTCCATGAGTTGCTGTAAGAGTCAAACTAGATGTAGTCTATGTGTTCAGAAATTCTGGTATTGGCTGTCCTGCTTGACTAGCCATAGTAGGGCAGTTTGCAACTGCAAGGGACCTGGAAGATATGTGTTAGGTCTAGATCAGGGGTGGGCAACCTTTTTAAGTGTGCGTGCCAAAATCACCAAAACATTGATACAAATTTTTCTCATGTGCCAACTAAAATTTTGTGAAACATATTATTATTTGGTGTTTTAAGTATTCGGAGAACCTTTTCAAATAATAAAAAAATCACACTAGAGGGTAAAATCAAAGAATATTATAAGAGTGATTATTGTAAGTCATGTAAGATTGAATGAATGTAAAAATTAGTCACGGAGTTTTTATTTAAAAGTCCTACCCTGTTGAGAGCATAGATTTTTTTATTTGCCTTTAAGTGCAATTCTAGCTGCCATATACAGTCACACAATTTAAAGACGCAATTTTTAACATCAGCAGAACAGTAAACAATAATTCTGAATTTTTTTATTTTTGTTTTATAAAGATCAATCAGACAAGTTTTTTCAATATATTACAGTGCACAATCTCATAATCGTTTTACTTGACTAAAACACAATAACTAATTTCATCAGTAAGGCTACTCCTATTACGAGACTTAACAAAGTTCATCATTGAAAACAATGATTCACAAGAATATGTAGATGCAAAATAGATAGTAATGCTGTTGCAAGGATATTTAAACATACAAAAGTTTTTGGAATAGTATTGCAAGTCCTTATTATCTCATTTTCCACACTTCTCCTTTAAGTGCAATTCTAGCTGCCATATACAGTCACACAATTTAAAGATGCAATTTTTAACATCAGCAGAACAGTAAACAATAATTCTGAATTTTTTTATTTTTGTTTTATAAAGATCAATCAGACAAGTTTTTTCAATATATTACAGTGCACAATCTCATAATTGTTTTACTTGACTAAAGCACAATAACTAATTTCATCAGTAAGGCTACTCCTATTACGAGACTTAACAAAGTTCATCATTGAGAACAATGATTCACAAGAATATGTAGATGCAAAATGGATAGTAATGCTGTTGCAAGGATATTTAAACATACAAAAGTTTTTGGAATAGTATTCCAAGTCCTTAATACCTCATTTTCCACACTTCTCTCTATTATTCCCATCTTTAATTACTCCTTTACGATATTTTCCAAGTCAATTCAGGGGTCAACAAATTTCAGCCTCTAAATTGAGCTACTTTGAAAATCAATCAACTGCATTTCAAAATCATCCATATTTATCCAAGAAAACATCTGCAAGTTTAATTCATCTAGTTTTATAGTGTCTGGAAACTTAATGAATTTTGCAGTCACTTCTAATTCTCTGAACCTAACAAATCTTAGAGAGAACTGCTCAACAGTTGACACAATGATGTTTAAAAATAGCTTTTGAAGACATTGTCTGTCTGTTTTCTCATCCTTTTGGAGATCATTGATGTATTTCTTTAGGTTTGGAAAATATCTAAATCTTTCACTGTCTACATCCCTCTTATAAAACTGATAGTTTCATTTCAAATGCCTTTATGTCATCAAACATAACTCAAGAGTCTCACCAGAGTCCTGTAGTTTAAGGTTCAAGTAATTTAAATGTTTGCAAAAATCTGCAAAGTGCATCAGTTTACAAATCAACGCAATGTCATACATTTCTTTATAACACATTTGTTGATTAGCCAAAAAGAGATTTATCTCATCCAGGCATTCAACAAATCATTTCAGAACAAGACCTTGACTAAGTCAACGAACACTGTTGTACATCATTAATCCTTTGTACACGAATCCACAACATTCAATAGATTGTGAAATTGTCTTTTATTCAAACCACGTGCAGAAATGTAATTAACAACCTTGGTTACTTTTGCATCACTTCTTGAAGTTCTTTAGGCCAGCATTTGCACATAAATTCTCCTCATGTATGATGCAACAAAAACTTAATAGTGGATGACCAACATGTTTTGCAAACAGATTTATATATCCTGATTCCATAATAATCATGCTGGGTGTACCATCTGTTGTGATACTACTTTTGAAATATCAATTTGCCGAATAGATAATTCGTTCATAACTGCTTTACATATTTCAATCCCAGTGGTAATCTCAGATAGTGTTACAAGGTTAATCATCTCTTCACATACTTCGTCAACCCCCAAAAAATATAGCAAAGATTGCTAGCCTAGCTGATGATGTAATGTTTGTGCTCTCATCAACACAAATAGAAAAGAACTTACATGAAGCCAAATCTTTTGTTAATTGTTCTGTTGTATTCCTTTTCAAGTTAAGTATCCTATCCTTAACTGTTTTTCTACTCAAAGACAAATTTTTAATGCACAGAATGATTTTTATCTTTTCTGAAAGATTGTCAAAAAAGAAAGGATCACATTCTAGCCATGCTTCTTTAATATACTCCCCATCACTGCATGGTTTTCCATGTTGGGCAATAACTTTTGAAATCTCAAAACTAGCTGCAACTAAATTGGAACTAGGCCTACCTGAAATAAATTTCATCAAAGTATTGGACTGTTTTTTTGTCTTGCTCAGTCAACGAGAAATTAATTCTTCAGTGTGTATACTCCAGATGATGACCTTAATATGAAGGTTGAAACGTTGGGAAATTAAAATAGTTATTTATAACACGGTTGTAAAGTCCATAATTTCTAAAATGAATGCTGATAACCATGTAACACTAAAAGAAAAGAGAAATTAATTCTCTTTGTTCTTGCTCACTTTTATTGCTTAAGTCCTTCTGAACATTTTCAAAATTTCTCTTTACAGAAGAAGACTTACCAACCACTGATTTGGAACATAAAATGCACAATGCTTTATTATCTTTCTTAATCATAGCAAATTTTTCACTCCAGTATTCTTTAAATTCTCTAATATCCTCTTCATTTCAATGTCTGTTTCTTTGCAGGTGGTTGTGACATTAAATATTTCCACCCATATTTTAATGACTTAGGATTTAATTAAATCCAAATCCACACACTTTAGAAAACCAATATATTCTTTACCTAACACGAAAAAATATATAAAATTATGGTAAAGGAGTCATGCCATGGCTGGCTGCTGGCGAATGCTGCAACAGCTGAATGGGACAAAACTTGTACGTCAGTATATTGCAGAGATAGATGGCTTGGAAATAAGATGTTTCTTTTATTTTCTTATTACTTTTTATTACTAAAATAGTTGATAGGGTTTGTTTCTTTATTGCATTTTTATTTGGTATCACTCAATAAATGATTATGTTATGCCAATATTTATCTTTGTGATTTGACATTTGCACATATATATTTATACATATCCAACATCTTCGCTGAATTGTATTCTATTAAGTTAAAATATGCAATTCACTGAAGATGTTGGATATATAATTATTTATTTAATTATTTTTTAAGGTGAGCCCTGGGTTGCATGCTAGAAAAATGTCGTTGGCCTGCCACGTTTGGCACGCATGCCAAGGGTTCCCCACCCATAGTCTAGGTAATGTGGCTGATTTTTGGGGGAGCGAATATGGCATGCTAATTTTTTATGTAGTCTGTAAGGTTTTTCTTCAGGATTTTTGTTAATTTTTCAGATGTGCCCCAGATATATGGAATGGTGATAGATTTTGTGGTAATCTCTGCTCTGAAGGGGAAGAGGAGAGAGAGTTGTGGTTAAAGGGTTTTAATACTTTCTGGACTTTTTGAGGGTTGTAGCCATTGGCTAAGAAAATGTTGAGAATATGGTCAAGTTCAGTAGATAGGGCACCATATCAGAACTGAATAATTTTGTCCTATTATATAGGGTTTTTATAATCCCATATTGGGATGAGGGGGAAGGGTGACTGCAAGTGAATGTATCTAACAGTATGTACAAGTTTTCTGTAAATGGAGAATGCCAGGGATCCATGAGGCTGGTGTGTAATCAGAGTGTCTAGGAATAGGAGACTGTTGTTGTTTTCCTTTTCTAAGATAAACTGGATCCTGAAGCGTTGATTGTTTAGATGTATTAAGAAAATGTTATCCTGTGTTCTCTATTTGGCCATGTGGCCAAATAGATATCATATACACAGGATAGCCAGACAGTGGGTTTATTTGGAGTTATGAATATCCAAAATATAAGCCTCTCTAGCAGAAGTATATTATATCATTTCTATTAACCAAAACAGCACATAGTTTCAGAAATAATTACTAGATGAAAATAATTAAAACTTTGTTGAATAATGTTCCTTTTTATTTTGGTTTGTGATAGTTAACTGTACCTCTTCAGTTATACTTACTGATTATACTTACTGTTAAGCTGGTTTACAAAGCTTTCCTTTATTGGAAATTAAAATAAACCTATTGATTTAAATTTTACCTTTGTCTTCTCCTTAACAAAAACCATGGGAAGACTTTGGTAAGAATACAGAAAATAAAAATTATCAGGAAAGTGCAAAATGTTCTGCAAGCTATTGAAAAAGCTTAAAAATATAAGAAAGGGTATTTTAAAAGGAATCAGAGATGTTAAAAGTGATATGAAAACTGAAAATAAGGTTATTTTAGAAATCTGGAGTAATTACTTTGAAAGACCTTTAAATGAAACAAGCAGCACAAAACAGCAATAGAAGATATTCAAGATATTCAAAACAGGCAATATCAATACTTGAGGTTTAAAAAAAAAAAATGACATTCAACCAAATATTCAAACATGGAGATATAGAAGTTTTACTGTAGGTACACCACATAATTCAGAAAGTCTGGTCAGAGAGTCATGACTAGAGTAGAGCTCTTATACTATCTATAAAACTGAATATAACAATTACAGAGGAATTTCCCTACTGAGTGTTCCTGGTAAGATTTATGCAAGTCTACTTGAACAACAGTCAAGAAAAATTCTGGAAGGGAAGCTTGGAGAACAAGTGAGTTCAGGCCAAAAGGGTTGTCAGGATCAGATTTTTCACTAAGACAAATAGTTTTGTCTAAGAGAAATCATTGGAATATAACAAGGATCTGTATTTAACTTTGGATCTGGAAAAAGCATATGAGAAGGTGGTAAGAGAAAAGCTCCTTAAAGTGCTACAGTTATATGGTATAAATGGAACATTACATCAAGCAATACATAATCTATATTTGAGTTATAAGTCAGCAGTTAGGCAGACAAGTGAGTCCTAGGCCAGCTATCTCTGTATGGCTACTGGTGGAGAATGAACTACCCTTTGTAAAATTTTATTATTTATTGCTTTTGTAAGATTGGCTGCGCCATTGTAAAATCTTTCTATATCTTTTGTAAAATCTTTATCTCTTTTTTCTCTAAAAAGTTTGTCTTGATATGCTTATGCTTATTGAACTTATCTCTAACACTTAAATTACCCTATTAATCTCAATATTCTCTCTGGGCTGATCTTTACCTTTAAGAATGATGCCAGTGGTTTAAGGACAAAGGGATTGCTAATGGTCAACACCAATTCCTTTGTTCAATACTGGATCTGATTCCTTTTTCGGATTCAGGGAAAATTTATATTATCCTGCGCCACCGTGAATCCTAGATTAACAAAGAGTGCAGAATCAAGGAACCAGAACACAGGTTACAATCTTATTTCACTATAAATTACTTTTGCAGTCGTAGCCTCTCTATTAATTAATCTCCCACTGTGGTCCGAATTTTATGAAAAAGTGCAATAGAGAAGAAAATCAGGCAAGTCACCAGTTAAACTTAAAAAGCAAAACATTTAATTTCAATTGAAGCATCTGACACTTTATGAATATACACTAATGAAGTAATCTACTATTTTTAAGGAATGAGCATTAATTATTTAAACTCTATCTTTATCATAGCATGCAAAACAAAGAACTTCATAAATAGCTTACAATTTCTACTTGATAGATCAAACATAGTCTTCTATACTCTTCAATACTAAGGATATTTGCTAATCGAATCACTAAGTTAACTCCACATGCTCTCATACTAATTCTTTCACTAAAATTTCATAATCACTCTACTTTAAAAGCAAAACATTCTCTAGAGTCCTTCCTAGAGTTACAAACTTTCTTCTTATACACAATTACTTCTAAAAACATAGACTGGACATTACCAACTGCTAGGGAACTGTTTGGCCACTTCACATATCACGACTGGACAATCCTTTTTGATTCCTGGTTCATTCCACTTTATCTGAGGCATTCTCCAAGGGTCCTAGCTGTAATTATCTCCGCTGCCAAAAGTAGGTATACGTTGTTCTCTGGTCAACTGGCACAACATCGTAATGATATCTCCGGAAACATCGGAGATTTCCTTCTGCTGGGCTGATCGCTGACTGGTAAACTTTCAGGAATTTCACAGCATAGTTCCTCCGTCTTTGTCTCAAGTCCGTGTCGAAAAGCCAGGGACGAGGGGGTTCCAACACACAAGAGCAAATCAGCCAGAGCATGAGTCCAAGAGCATAAGAGTAAGAGAGCTTTTTAGGTGCTGCAACGACTTTTTAAATTGCATGCTACCGATTTCTTCTACGTCACCCAGTATACAGTGCCACACACAGAATTCTAGCGTGCTCTTTGGAGTGTGTGGGTGGGTGGGTGGGGGAAACAGCGTGCTTACCTAAAGGGTGCACGTGTTTAGATTTCAGCCACTTTTACTTAATCGGATTATCTTTTCTCCCAGCAATTTGTAAGTACTTACACAAAAGCAGCAAGGTTTAAACATTTAAGCAATTTACAATATTTTACATTATAACATAAAGTAGTGAAAATATCCTCAATTTAGTATGCCCGATATATCAATATGTGATTCAAAATGCAAACCTATGTTAAGTCTGTACAAAAAGTTAATTTAATTTTAGTTTCATTCAGAAATTAACACCTTACAGTCTTCAAAAGTTAGATATGGCTAAAATAGCCTTGCCTACTCCTATAGGAAAAAGAAAAGGTGTTAGTAGATTTATTTATTTATGTTATTTTTCAGATTTGCTGATAGTATGGTGTTCACAGCCATATCAAAAATAGAATTATACAGTATGGCTGAAATACTGATGAAAAAGTCAGAATTATGGCATAATATTAAATACAGCCACATCAAGAATAATGGTAATAATCAAAAAACAGCAACAAAATAAACAGAGTATCAACTATCCAAAATTTAAAGGATTCATCCAAAATGTGGAGACTTATAATTATTTAGGAGTAATAATCACAGATATTTAGAGAGAACAGAATGAAAAAAAAGCAAATAAATGTCAACAGACAAGAGCTGGAAGAGGTTAGGAACTTCACATACCTAGGGAGCAACATGACACACAATTTAGAATGTAAAAGGGATAAGATCTCGGATAACAAAAGCAAAAATAAACTTACAGGCAATGGATAAGACAAAGTAAAGTAAATCAGTGAGCCTTCCCATAAAGCTAAGAACTGATAGAAACATGCAAAATTTGCAATCATCCTATAGTTGTGAGACATGGGTAATGATCAAAAGACTGCGAGATATTGCTTTCAAAAAAAACATGTTATAGAAAGATTCTACAAATTCAGCAGTGCCTGTATAGCAAAGTAAACTGCAAAACAATCTAATGCAGAAAATAATTTGAAGGAAACTAAAGCTTTTCAGACATATTTGCAAAATGGATAACAGTAGAAAGATCAAAACACTGATGCTTGGTACAATCAGGGCTGTCTTAAGGCATGGGCACAATGGGCAGTTGACAAGGATCCCCATGCTGCTATATTATTCATGAGAGATCTCTTGGCAGAATGTATAAATTACTTGACCTCTTGAAAGAACACTGAGCTTAGAAAGAGAACCAGAGTTGGTGCACAATATGTCAATAACTAAATACTTTTCATAGTATATTATAAATAAAATAAAATAAAAAGAAAAAAGATTTTTTTTTTTCCAGGTGGATAACCCTTTGAGCAGAAATGAAGCATACTTTAATGAGTGGAGCACAGAAGAGGAAAAGAGCTGCAGAGGAGAAAGAGAAAATGAGCAAACTTCCAAAATTAACATCTTGGTTCAATCCAGGTTGAACCAAGATGTTAATTTTGGTTCAACGTCAGCTACTAGTACTGCTTCTCTCCCCAAATACAGCATTGCTATCTGCATCCAATCCTGCATCAAATCATCCAGTTCCAGACATACCATTATCTATTCCTGCTGCTGGAGACATTCCACAAATCTGTAACGTCAAAGGAGTGTGCAATTCACGTCACAGATCCTGGGCTATGGGACAGACATTAAGAATACTAATACAGTGGATGACAATAGATTTGTAGTGGGCCGACATCATGTCAGAATCATGATTGCAACCATTCAAACTCATGCCGAGTGTACGATGGAGCCGTACACTCGGCATGAGGAGAGAGAACTCAGACAAGGTATTTATCAAAGAAAGTGTTCAAACGTGAACTGCAGAATGGCGAGTGTATAAAACACGAATGGCTACTCTATTCGCCATCTCAAGGTTGTTTGTACTGCTTTGCATGTCGTCTATTGTCCAAGAAAGAATCTCCCTTTGCTACATCAGGATTCAATGACCGGAAACACAGCAATCTTATTGTAGAACATGAAAATGCAGAAGAACATCGCAAATGCATGACAACATATTTGATTCAGCATAAAGAAATGGGATGTATAGATTCTTTATTATTATTATTACATAACACCTCCATGGAGTCATATGACTCATCGATGGAGGGTACCAACTCTACAACTCTCCATCTCCACCAATCCACCAACCGCAACTACCTTCATCACCTATACCAATGCCATCTACTGCCGACTACCACCACTAGTATTTTCACAATCACAAACATCCATGCCTATGGCAGGATTCGAACCTACAGCCTTTTGGCTAGAGAGCGGATACGTTAATCACTCGGCCAACCAGGCTGGCATTATTAATCAAACATTATTGCTCAGAGGGCAGGAGCACCGGCATAAAGGGTTGACACATGTGGTTTCTGTCATTGGTTTTCTTGCCTCCAGAGGTTTGACATTTCATAGAGAAAATCAAACTATTGGGTCGACAAAAAAAAATGGAAACTTTTTAGGTATTCTAGAGCTGTTGAGTGAATTTAACCTTTTTTGGAAGAGTATCTCAAATTGTATGGAAATGCCGGAAAAGGGGAATCCACTGTATCTATTGGCAAACATTTATGAGGAATTTATTCAATTAATGAGACAGCATGTTCTTTGTGCAATTCTGGAAGAAATTAAAGAGTCAGTATTATTCAATAAGTGTGGATTTCACTCCAGACATGTCACACATTGATCAACTGACATTTACGTCTGGTACATTCGAGGATGTGAGTCTGTGGAGCATTTGATCAAGTTCATCCCCATCTTTTCTCATGGAGCAAAGAATCTAGCAGACGCTGTTGTGGATTTCCTGAATGAGAACAAAATTCTGCTATCAAAATGCAGTGGTCATTTGTATGACAATGCCTCAAATATGTCTGGATGCTATACTGGATTTGCAAGCATGGATCCATCAACTGAATGAGTTTGCCATCTATGTCCCCCATGCTGGACACTGCCTGAACTTGGGGAGTAAAAGTGGCAGAGTGTTATCTACAGATTGTAAAATTTTTGACTTTGATCAGCAACTGTATTCCTTTTTTTCGGCTTCTACATATGGATTGAATGTTCTGGCATCATCATTAGAAAAATATCATGTTGTGGTCAAGTGTCTGTCTGACATGAGGTGGTCATCACATTTTGATGCTGTCCATGCTCTACATGGAGGTTTGAGAAAATTAAACATGCACTGGACTCTGATCAGGAAGTGAATGCAAGGCAAGAGGCAAAAGGATTGAGCAAGAAAATGGAGAAGGTGCAAATGATGCGTCTAACAATTCTTTGGAACGATATTCTCAAAAGAGTGAACAAAACAAGTATGGTCCTGCAGTCAAAAGATGTGGACATATTTGTTGCCATAAATCTTCTCGAGTTTCTGAAAATGTATCTTCAGGAAATTAGAGACAAATTTAGTGAATATGAACTGAAGGCTAGGAATAGATATCCAGATGGAAACGAAAGCAAAGTGTACATCCTACTGAATATGATAAATCAAAAGAAGAGACATTTCTAAACAAAAGTGAAAAGTTCAAGGTGTAAGCATTCCTCCCTGTTCTGGACTCTCTGAACTCTGACCTGACAAAATGTGCAGAAGCTTATTTGTGGATTGGAAATCTGTTTTCCTTCTTTGGGTCAATAAAAACAATTGGTTCTCATGAGCTAAACAAAAATGTGTGAACATCTGGCAAATATGTATCACAAAGACCTTGATTATGCAGACCTAAATGAATGCAAGCATCTCAAACACTACATGGTTCTTAATGAAAATTGTGACTCTCCCTGGATTGCATAGAAAAATAATTTCGGAGAACTTGAAATCTGTGTTCAAAGAAAATGCAACTCAGAGTGCAATGTTGAAATTGCACTCAGAGTGTTCATGTGCATGATGGTCATAAACAATACAGGGGAACATTCATTTTCAAGATTGAAACTTACAAAGAATCAGCTTCACAGAACAATGGGCAGCAGTGTTTGAACTAGTTTTCACTCGTGTACAAGAAAAATGACATCCTGAAGACCATTGACTTTAAGTCAATTACAAATTAATTCTCTGCAAAGAAATTTCCCAAAGTTTGTGTTGATTAATCCTCACTTTAAAACATGTTTTTTTAAGTTTAAACATTGATTTAGTTAAAAGTACCAATAAATCTATAGGCTTAATTTTAATGACCGCTTACATTTTTATTCCCGTAGGTGGGGGATCCCCAGTGCACTGCTTTGCCCAAGGGACTACAATACTTAAGATGGTACTGAGTACAATGGATGATACAAACAGAAGCGGAAGGTCAAGGTGAGAGTGGGCAGAGGATAAAGGAGTGGTATGGAAATAGTTTGCAGGATTTGAGTCACTTGGCAACAGACAGAGAGAAATTAAGAATGGTGAAATAAGCATCAGTCACTAATGGGTATTGGACCATGGGCACTGATGATGATGAATGATTACAGAAGATGGAACAACAGTTATGGGAATAATATAAAAATTACTAAGAACTCAACTCCAATCATCTTGAATTTGATCCTCTGACCAGTAGTCCTCAATTATGCAGTATAGCCACTGCATAATTCAGATTTACAATGTAACCACTGTAAAACTCTTATACCTTTATATATGAGCATTTATTATTATTATTATTATTAAGAGAGACTTCTAGGGAGTCCGGAACATCAAAGGAGGTAACATACTACCATGCACCAACTGTCATACTTGTTCACATTCAAGAACAAGTATGACACACCGATGGCAATCCATTCCAATCACGCACCACTCTATGAGAGAAAAATCTAGATCTCATCCCCTTCTTCATGGCATTCATTCTCAGCTTCCAAAGATGCCTTCTTGTCCTTTCCCTGCCCTCCAATAAAATGAAAAATTCCATCAACTGAAATCCTGTATGACTCTTTCAGAAGTTTGTAAGTCTCAAAGTTACCCACTCACCCTCTTTCTCTTGTTTGCTAGTGTAGTTCAGTAGAATTATTCTTTCATATTCATTCTTTCTTTTACTTGCAGCATAACAAGAGAATTTTTTGGGATTGTCTTTAGCTTGATAAAGCTAAAGACAATCTAGTTTGCTGCTTATAATTTTCGTAACAGACATCATTCTTATGCACATGGTATTCCTTCCACATCATCCTTTTCTTATGAATCTCTTGCTTGATAAGATTACACATCCATTTGACTCCTAACATATTTATCCTTCAAACTCTCAGGACACATTCTGATATTGTATCATTTAAATATTTTTTAAATGCTTCCCATGCTCTGTCAATATTCTTCCCATCCAGTAACCAATACCATTGTGCTGAACCCAGTATGCTCCTCAGTTGGTCATACTTTCCTGCTTTGTAGTTCATGAAAACTTACAGAAGACTTTTGAGAATTCCCTATATCACTCAAGAAACCAATGAAAATGCCCGAAAACTGATTGATTCAATAGACGTGAGAAAAAGGGAAAATATTCTGACAGTCATCAGAAGAAGACAGATGAAATGGTTCGGACATGTGGACTAATCGTTCCGGGACTAAGGGTTAGCGGTTGACCTAGATTAAAATGGACTGATAACATCAAAAATTGGACAAATTCCTCCCTTTCTCAACTGACATCAAGAACAAGAGACCGAGATGATTGGAGGAGGCTAACAAAGAATATCACCTATCAGCCATGACACAAATGACACTAGCAACCCATTCCACTCATTCACAACTCTCCAAGCAAAAAATCTAGTCCTTACACACCTTTATTCAACTTCCAGGGATGACCTCTTGTTGTGACTCCTCTAGCCAAGTGATGAAACATTTTCCTTGCACCAATTCTATAAAATCATTCAAGTAAGTGAAATGATTCTGTTATATCATGTCTTTTTCTCCTGTCAATCAACATCTGCAATCCACACACTCTCAATCAATCTTCACAGAGAACATTCCGCCAAAGTGAAAATTCCTCAATCCCCAAGAAACCCAGGAGACCAGACCCGAGCACAGTAATCCAGATGTGGATGTATCAAGGCTTTATAAAGAGGAACAACAACTTCCCTATCTCTCTACTTGTGTGTTCTCCAATAGCCAAGTAATCTTATGTGCTATCTTGGCAACCTCAGCAATATGTCCTCTAAAATTTAACTCTCTGTCTACCACCATCCCTAAATCTCTAGCTTCATCTTTTTCCAGGAGTATAGTTCCATCATTGTGGTATGCAGCTTGTAATCTATTTATTCGAAAATGTATAACTTTACATTTCTCCATATTAAACTGCCATTCATTATCTTTTGTCCATACTGACAGCCTATTTAAATCATCCTGCAAGCTGTCCAACATCACCTTGATTAACTATTACTCTATCTAATTTTTCATCATCAGCAAACAACTGAATATTTCCTTTCAGGTTATTTCCTATATCATTTATGTACAAATTAAACAGTAATGGTTCCAGCACTGAATCTTGAGGCACACCACTAGTCACCTGCTTTTGCCTGGATTCTGCTCCTCCACATACCAATTTCTGATATCTGTCCAACAGCCAATCTCTTATCCACATAACCAGTGCCATATCCATCTTGATTTGCTCTAATTTGCATAACAGAGTTCTATGTGCTATTTTGTTTAAACGCCTTTGCAAAATTCAGCAGAATCATTGTGTAGTCATTTCCTTTATCCAATTCAGCTGTAACTCTATTATAAAAAGCTGATAAATTACTAAAGCATGACCAATTCTTAACAATGTCATGTTGCCCCCCTCATACAGTATCATATTCTTATCCACCAATTCTTGTATTCCTTTTTGATCAATTTTATCACCATTCCTGACAGACTGGTCTATAGTTTGCTAGTGCAGTTTTAAACCTCCCTTATGCGAGTAAATTATTTTTTCCTTTTTCCACTCCCTTGGGACTCTACCAGAGCTGAGACTTAAGGAGCCTTAGTCAGAGGCATTGCATTCCCATGCATGTTCTTACAATGTGCAATGGGCAAATTAAAATGCAAGAAATTATATTTTTGTTTACTTCTTTAACCAAGTACATACGTTTGCATGTTAAGTTTCTTTGCAACTAGGCTACTTGAATGTTTTTTGGCTGGTATTCATCTATCATCAAGGATCATGACATGCACTGCATTGATATTTTCAGATGTGATTGCTGTGGAAGGTCTTCCTGAACTGGGAGCATCTGTTGAATCAGGATGCCCAGTTTTAAACTTGGCCACCCATCTGGTAACTGTTAGATATGCTAGGTCAGTCATTTTTGTTTACTTCTTTATCCAAGTACATACGTTTGCATGTTAAGTTTCTTCACAACTGGGCTACTTGAATAATTTCTTGTATTTTTAATTTATCATCTCTGTTTTCTTTTAGAGCACTCATTCCTCCATTTTTTAGTTCCAACAAAATATTCCTTCACTATATGTTAAACTGAATTTCGTGAAATACTTTATTAAAGCATTATACAAAATGGATGTTCATTCCAGTTCTTGAGTGCACTATTTGAAAAATGTCAAAGTCACTTAAATAAGGTATTCTTAAGATCCAAAGCTATATTTGCTAGGAAATATCCACACAGCCTTTTAAGGAATGAGGAAAACTGACAAGAGTTTCCTAAACCTAATATCCAATCCTAATTTTCTTACAGTGCATCCCTTTACTAGGGATCTATCTTCTATTGAACAAATGAGGAATAGAGGCTAGAAATTTGTCATTCACTCAATCAAATTTTGTTTTGTATTGGCTTAAATCAAAAGAATAATAGTTCAACCAGATGAAAAGTCATGCAGCTGAGGCACCATCCCCTTAAACAAGGTTCCCTCCATTTTCATCAAGGAACCAGGGCAAACAGTGAAAAGTTACCGAAAAATATACTCAACTCCATGTTAGCAGAATTAAGGTTGGCAACTATAACCATGAGAAATATCGATGGAAAAGAAGTAGGATCTGGAACAAGAATTAGAGAAGTACTGCATCGACATACCTGTTGCTGAAACAGAGAAGACAAAAACAGGTGAGATCCTTTTAAATAACAACAAGTTGAGTTGTTACATTCAGACATTGATGATCATGGAAAGGAAGGAATAAGTATAGTCTTCAACACCAAACTCAAAGGCAATCTTCTTGAATAGTAAGCAGTATCAAGTAGGGTGATGTGAGCATACATTAAAGTAGAGAATTAGATGAGATGTATTTGTACCTGTGGTCCAACTGAGGCTTCTATTAAGGAAGGAGTGGATGAATTTTTCTATTAGCGAAGACAGCTGATATAAAGAAAAAGTGAAAGCTGATCCTTGTTGGAGAGTTAAACAGGCAGAGTAAGAATGAACATCAGACTTGTGTTAAGAAAAATCGTAGTAAAGGGCAAAGCTAATTATTATTATTATCTGACACCCCAGGCAATCAAAGACTCACTCAGGGAGGCTATAAATCACCCAAACCATCTGTCAAACCTTCCCTTAAATTCATTCATACCAGATGCAGTCACTACCTCTAAAGGCAAATGATTCCACTCTAACTCACTGCTCTCTATTAGAAAAACATGGGATATGTCCCCCCCCCATGTTCTCTCCCCACCATCCATATAATGAAAAATTTCATCAGATGATATCCTATAACACCCATTCAAAAGTTTATAGACCTCTATCATATCATCCCGCTTTCTCCTGTTAACCAGATTGCAAGTATGTGTCCTCATAATCTAAATCACATAATCCCGATATAATCTTTGCACCTTTTCAATAGCTTCTTTATCCACTTTGAACCCGGGAGACCAAATCTGCACAGAATAAGACCACACCAGGATTACTGTGCACAGATTTAGTCTCCCGGGTTCCAAGGGGGATAAAGAAGGTGTGGAAAGGATGCAAAGAAGAGTTACAAAGATTATATCTCGATTATGGGATTTACATTATGAGGATAGATTGTGAGTACGTGTATTAGACTCTGGTTAACAGAAAAAAGAGGGGTGACACGGTAGAGGGGAGGGGGAGGGATCCGTGGAAGTTAAGTTTGCTTACAGTCAAGAAAGGGGTAAGAGCTAGGTTTTTTTCTCAGAGAGCAGTGAGTCAGTGGAAACCTTATAAAGAGGCAAAATGACTTGATTATCCTTACCTATCAAGGTTCACCTCACTATCGCAATTATCCTCTGACTTGTATTTGCAACTTTTGCTATGTGACCTTTGAAGTTCAAATTCCTATCCACCAATATGCCAAGGTATCTCGCTACTCAATTTCTTGTAGCATAACCATGCTAATATAATATGCTACTGGAAAACTAATCATGCCAAAGTGAATAACTTTACAGTTACTAACATTAAACTGATTTTCGTTTGCCCAGATTTCCAGTCTATTCAAATCGTTTTGTAATTGTTGGAAGTTTTTTCTCACTTGGTTAGACTATAATAAATTTAGTTTAATCCTTTATCCAAGTGTAAGTAAACAAAGTTTGCGCCATGAAGTATCTTCACGACTGAGGCAACTAGTGGTAAAGGTGGACCAAGCTCTCATCACTCCTTGTCTCAGTATCTCCCATAATGCAAAGCACATCTCCTTGTGGACATGTATAATGCTATGTATTAAGGGAAGGGACACAACCCAGACTGGTTTCGACCTTTATTGACCTTTACTACGTATCCACCTTTACCACGAGTTGTCTCAGTTCTGAAGATACTTCAGGCACAAACTTTGTTTGCTTACACTTGGATAAAGGATTAACTGACTGATAAAGGATTCACTGATGAGACCTCAATGAAGGTCGAAACCGGCTGGAAGCTTGGGTGATGAATGGCAATGCTGTATCCCATGAAGTTTTAACTGAGGCTCAGCTGTTGCTGTCACCCAGATCCTGGGTGATGTGTATGTGTGTGTGTGGGGGGTAATGAATGGCAATGCTGTAGTCCATGAAGTTAACTGAGGCACAGCTGTTGTTGTTATCCCTCAGATGAGATATGAGCAAATGAGCGACTCTGCTCAATGGTATGGTGAGCCTGCCATGGGGTAGATCCAACCGGTTCTGAGAGTTCTTCTCAGTGGCAGGGTGAGCCTGTTATTCAATAAAGGTCAAAACCGGTCTGGGTAGTGGCCCTTCCCTTAATGCATAGCATTATACATGTCTGCAAGGAGATGTGCTTTGCATTATGGGAGATATTGAGACAAGGAGTGATGAGAGCTTGGTCCATCTTTACCATGAGTTGCCTCAGTCCTGAAGATACTTCAGGCACAAACTTTGTTTGCTTACACTTGGATAAAGGATTAAACTAAATTTATTATAGTCTACCCAAGTGGGAAAAAACTTTCAACATATTTCTCTAAATCCAGAGTAATTTAATAATGAGCTGGCACACCTTTTGGCAACTTGTGTAGGTAAATATGACTTGTCCATTGCTTCTGCCTTACTATCACCACTTCTGGGTCTGGGTCCCACTGACAAGACCTCTATAAAGGTTGAAACCGGTCTGGGTAGTAGACCTTCCCTTAATGCATAGCATTATACATGTTTGCAAGATGTGCTTTACATTATAGGAGATACTGAGACAAGGAGTGATGAGAGCTTGGTCCACCTTTACCACGAGCTGCCTCAGTCCTGAAGATCCTTCAGGCGCAAACTTTGTTTGTGCCTTTTTTTTGCGCCTATCTTTGCATCATCAGCAAACAATTGCAAATCTGATGATAGACCCTGCTTGATGTCATTAATTTATAGATTGAACAATAATGGCTGAGGACTGAACCCTCAGGTACACCACTGGTCACCTTAAATCTGGCAGATTCACACCCACTGTATACTAGTTTTTGATATCTGTCTATCAACCATCCCCTGATCCAAGTCAAGAGTTTATAATCCAATCACATATTCTCCAGTTTATGCAACATCCTTTTGTGTGGTAGCCTATCAAATGCCTTAGAAAAAATCCAACATTATCATAGTGTATCCATTTCCCTTTATCCCACTCCGGCCATAACATTGTCATAAAATATGAGCAAATTGCTAAAACATTACCTCCCTTTAGCAAACCCATGCTGTTGTAATATTTTCTTGGTGGTTTGTTTGTTGTAATGTTTGCAATGGTCGTAATACTTGGTAATACTGAATAATATAAGCACGTAAACACAAGAAAGATATTTAATTAACCAAATATTTCGGTCTGGAAATAGCAGACCATCTTCAGTGGCACTACAAGAACAGTTTTAAAAAAAATACAAGGTGGAATACTAACAATAGATCATTTAAAAATACAACAAGCTGCATGATGTTATATCACTAAGTATTAAATGGAATATTTATAAGCAGAGACATGATTGAAATAAAGATATTAATTAATAATATAAAATAACATAAAATTAATATGAATTAATGAGATATCCTGATTAGACTTTCCCAGATTTTTGATATAGATATACAGTCATTCCAATTCAGGTTAGGACGATGGAGTAAGTCCTCTATGCTTTCTTTGAATAAACATTCAAATTTATAACAGGATCTATGTAAGAGGCGAGTTTTTTGACCAAAGGATGTTGTTACACCTGATATCTTAAGAATGTAGAATTCTCAGCTATCATGGTGTAACATGAAGAATAAATAAATTAAAAACCCTGCAAAAGAGATAATAGATGAATTATTTAAAAGAAAAAGAAATATTCTTGCATCCAATAAAATATATAAAATATAAAGGTGTTTGTTAAACTAACTAACAAAAAAGAAAGAATATATTAATGTTGTAATATGGTATAAATGAGAAAATTTAACTAAATAAGACAGAAAAGGATTAGTCATAAAAGATGGTATGTGAGAGGCTAGAGATTAAAATATTAAGTAAATTCATAGAGAAATTTTGAAAGGGGATTAAGTTAGAGGCTAGCACAAGAAAAACAACAGAAAATCGCTTAGGGTCAATTCTCAGATTGAGAAATCATTACAGGCTCGCCGATCAGATGACGTTTGGCAGAAAAACGCCACCCTAATTGGTCAGTAAAGTCAAGTCAAAAAGGGGGGGGGTGGAGAAAAGAAGTAAGGAAGGTGCCGTTAGGAGAGCAAGTATAAAAGGGTTGGAAACCCCCCCCCCTGAGAGGTCTCTTTTTGGCTTTTGGTTTTGGTTCTGTCCCAGGAGACTTCTTCGCGAGCTCTTTCATATGGATTTCATGGTGTTTTCCTGAGTGGCGAGATAGGGATTATATCTCCGTCGTCACAACATGGAAACGAAAGTGAGTGGGATTTCGATTCCGTACTTCCTATGTAAGAAGTGAGGAATGCCACATAGTCAAAGAAAAGAAAGCATATTCTTTGTGTTTCAACTCTAGTGTCAACTACGAGAAAGGGAAAGAAGTAAAGAAATCGATGTCCACGTCGCGAGTTGTACAGCCATTATATAGATGATTCAAAGTGTGTCCTAAGTTACGAGAGATTAAGACCGTGTAAGCATAGTTCAATTCCAAAAGGAACGTAGGAGAAACAGATTATTGGAGAGGTTATACCAAGATAGTTCGATCAGAAAAAGGTAGAGGCCCATATGGAAAATTCAAGAAAGAAAGGTACTGTAAAATATATCTCGTGTTAACTAAGATTCGTCTGTATTAGTTATCATTATTCTAATACTGAACTGTTGAAGTGACCAAGAAAACAATACTAGGACTTTAGTATATGACAGAATATAATGAAAGTAAGCTTACTAATGTTAATATTATATGAGTAATTAAGTGTCCTGAGAATTTTGCATGTCTAATATATTGTATAAGAAAGTTTAAATGTCATAGTTATGTGTCAGTGCAGTAAATGGTTTAGTTAATCTACTTAAGTTTGGATAGTTAAATAGTGTGAATTAATCTTATATGTCTGTGTCAAATGAATTTATGTGTTGAATGTGTATGGCGGCATGATCGTAATACCCATTATAGGATCATAGCTTAATTATTTATGATACGCTAATGTCAGTTTGTAAATATTTAGTATAGCATTGAATTGAGTAATAACTAATATTTGAATTGTACCATGTTAAGGAATTTAATAAACCTTTTGTCCAATGATAAAACAGTTGTCTGAAATTGCTGTCCAATGCACCACTTGAAAAATTACGAACCTAATCACGCGGGAAATTAATGTGTTAAGAAACGAGATAAAGTGTCACGACTGCAACATAGTTTCACTTTCAGACATATTTTAGTTCTTTCTCCTTGTTTTTGTATATAATATCTTAAACTAAATGTCCCAAAAGGTGCAGCATAATACAAATATTAGGGATACTAAGGGGAGAATTAACTTAAGTATTAGAAAAAATTTTAGTGATATCTCGTGCGTAGATAATAGTTGAACATAGATAAAGGGGAAATAACTAGATAGAATAAAAATCATAAAAAGGGACACAACAATGTTGTGGTTAGTTTGAATCCCGTGCTGAGCCAATCCAGATTTTTCAGGTTTGTTGTGATGAATGGAGGATTGATGTTCTTGGATTCTTTTTTCAAGAGAACGTCCAGTTTGTCAAAATAGGAGAGATCACAGTTGCAGGGAATTTGATAAACTCCAGGAAGAGACATAGTTGAGCGTTTGTCTCTAGGAGAAGGAAAATGGGAAGATAATTTGTTAATAGGTGAATACGTAGCCGTTAAATCATATTTCTTCAGAATTCTTGCGATAGGTTCTGAAATACCGGAGATATATGGAATTGGAACTGACATATTGAATCTTTGTTGTTTTGTGGTGGATTATAAGAATCGAGAAGATATTGAGTACTCTTTTCGGAAAAGCCATTGAGTTTCATGTGTTGTTGGATAGTAGAAATTTCTTTCTGTAGAAAATTAGAAGTAGAACGATTAGTTTTGGCTCTTCTGATTCTTTAAGAATATAACGACCTGTGAACATTGGTTTCCTGTAAACAGTAGTTGTAAGAGTATTTGAAGGTGACCAGATGAGGAGAACGTCAAATAAAGATAGCTGGTTGTTTTCTTCCATTTCCATAGTAAACTTTATACGAAGATGTAAGGAATTGATACTGTATAAAAAAGAAAGTAAGGAGTCTTTGTTGTGCAGCCATACAGTAAAGATGTGATCTATATATCTTACCCAAAAGGATGGTTGAGGGAAAATAGATGAGAAGAAGACTTTTTCTAGATGTTCTAAATAAAAGTTGGCTAAAGCGGGAGAGAAAGGACTTCCCATGGCCGTTCCTTCTATTTGGCTATAAAATTTGTTTTGACATAAGAAATATCCAGAGTGTATTATGAAATCGAATAGTTTTATAATGTCTTCTGGAAAGATGTCAGCAAGTAATTTTAAAGTCTCCTGGAGAGGTACATTTGTATATAAAGATTCTATATCAAAGCTCACCATAAGATCTGTAGGTTGGAATGAGACATTTTTCAATTTTTCTAAGAAATCTGAGGAGTTTTTTAAAAAGGAACTAGAGTTGCCTATGTGAGATTTCAATAATTTAGCTAGATATTTGGCTATATGGTAAGTAGGAGAATTAATCTTATGTATTTTAGGAAGACTAATCAGGATAACTCATTAATTCATATTAATTTTATGTTATTTAATATTATTAATTAATATCTTTATTTCAATCATGTCTCTGCTTAAAAATATTCTGTTTAATACTTAGTGATATAACATCATGCGGCTTGTTCTATTTTTAAATGATCTATTGTTAGTATTCCACCTTGTATTTTTTTTAAAACTGTTCTTGTAGTGCCACTGAAGATGGTCTGCTATTTCCAGAACGAAATATTTGGTTAATTAAATATCTTTCTTGCATTTACGTGCTTATATTATTCAGTCTTTATGTCACAAGTATCCTTAAAACATCAAATTTGTATCCTGCATGAGGAAAATGCCATCAAAATAACCAGTAAATTAGGAAAACTTTCAGTTATAAAAGGTAGGTTACGAGCAAAGATCAATTTTTTTAAAAAAAATGGCGCGACAACAAGATTATTCCCAATTTCACTAAGATTAAAGAAACTATAAAATCTCCTGCAGCTCATAATATTTACTAGAACACCAGTTTATCGTTAATCCGTAACCAACTTAAAGCTGCTAAACTCGATCTTGCTATTCAAAGTCATCATATTTCTGATATCTTTGCACCTATATAAACACAAACTTGGATCCACATCTTTCACACATAGTTCTAAATGTGGCTAAATGTTCTACTCAACGAGCATATAATAAACTAAGTCAACATCTAAACCGAAAATATGAAGCTGTTTCGTCTAAACAATTCAAGCCCTTCCAAATTCCAGATATTTGGATTGTCAATATATCCGGATGTCCTCTAACTAATAGCGAAACCTCATCCTGTCAAAAGGACGATTTTTCTATTGTTCCTAATAAGATACAATATCTAGATTTCCTAGTTAACATTGAATGGAATCTTAGTGATAATTAGCTTTATCATCTAACTAGTGATAAAGCTAATGCTCTTCATCTAGAAGTCGCTTCTTCTCTACTTAAGGGAAACTTCCTCCTTCCAACATATCTCTTTCTGAAATGAAATCTTTACAGTCCTTGAGAAAAAACAATCACCTCATTATCACCAAAGATGACAAGGGGAAAGCAACAGTAGTTATGGACAAAGCAAATTACAGAAGAAAACTTTCTCTTTTACTTCGAGATCACTCCACATATCAAGAACTTGATTATAATCCAACCAACTGACAACTAAAGAAATTAAATTCTCTCTTAGATGAAGTCATCAGTTTAGATAGAGACACAACTGAAAGACTTAAAACTCATTTTGCAAGACCTCCTAGATTTTACGGTCTTCCTAAAGTACATAAGATTGACTTTCCTCTTCGTCCAATAGTAGATTCTATTGATTCTCCTACTTACCATATAGACAAATATCTAGATATATTATTGAAATCTCACATAGGCAACTTTAGTTCCTTTTTAAAAAACTCCTCAGATTTCTTAGAAAAATTGAAAAATGTCTCATTCCAACCTACAGATCTTATGGTGAGATTTGATATAGAATCTTTATATACAAATGTACCTCTCCAGGAGACTTTAAAATTACTTGCTGACATCTTTCCAGAAGACACTATAAAACTATTCGATTTCGTAATACACTCTGGATATTTCTTATTTCAAAACAAATTTTACAGCCAAGTAGAAGGAACGGCCATGGGAAGTCCTTTCTCTCCTGCTTTAGCGAACTTTTATTTAGAACATCTAGAAAAAGTCCTCTTCTCATCTATTTTCCCTCAACCATCCTTTTGGATAAGATATATAGATCACATCTTTACTGTATGGCCACACAACAAAGACTCCTTACTTTCTTTTTTATACAGTATCAATTCCTTACATCATCGTATAAAATTTACTATGGAAATGGAAGAAAACAACCAGCTATCTTTTTTTTTGACATTCTCCTCATCCGGTCACCTTCAAATACTCTTACAACTACTGTTTACAGGAAACCAACGTTCACAGGTGTTATATTCTTAAAGAATCAGCCCATCATCCTTGTCAAAAACAGGAATCATAAAACGTTCAATCAGAAGAGCCAAAACTAATTGTTCTACTTCAAATTTTCTACAGAAAGAATTTTCTACTATCCAACAACACATGAAACTCAATGGCTTTTCCGAAAAGAGTACTCAATATCTTCTCGATTTCTTATAATCCACCACAAAACAACAAAGATTCAATACGTCAAGTTCTAATTCCATATATCTCTGGTATTTCAGAACCCATCGCAAGAATTCTGAAGAAATATGATTTAACAGCTACGTATTCACCTATTAACAAATTATCTTCCCATTTTCCTTCTCCTAGAGACAAACGCTCAACTATGTCTCTTCCTGGAGTTTATCAAATTCCCTGCAACTGTGATCTCTCCTATTTTGACAAACTGGAAGTTCTCTTGAAAAAAAGAATCCAAGAACATGAATCCTCCATTCATCACAACAAACCTGAAAAACATGGATTGGCTCAGCACGGGATTGAAACTAACCACATACTTTGGTCAAAAAACTCGCCTCTTACATAGATCCCGTTATAAATTTGAATGTTTATTCAAAGAAAGTTTAGAGGACTTACTCCATCGTCCTAACCTGAATCGGAATGACTGTATATCTATATCAAAAATCTGGAAAAGCCTAATCAGGATAACTCATTAATTCGTATTAATTTTATGTTATTTAATATTATTAATTAATATCTTTATTTCAATCATGTCTCTGCTTAAAAATATTCCGTTTAATGCTTAGTGATATAAAATCACCCGGCTTGTTCTATTTTTAAATGATCTATTGTTAGTATTCCACCTTGTATTTTTTTTTAAAACTGTTCTTGCAGTGCTAGTGAAGATGGTCTGCTATTTCCAGAACGAAATATTTGGTTAATTAAATATCTTTCTTGTGTTTATGTGCTTATATTATTCAATCTTTATCCCAAGTATCCTTAAAACATCACTTTGTAATACTTTTATCACTATGCTTATATCAATCTCTAATTCTATCTTTGTTCTACTTTAAGTTTTCCTCCTCGTCTCTGGGATATCTAGATATTTATTTGAATTATTTTGACTGCGCCTCAGAAGGTCCCCTTATGACACAAGAAAGCATTAATACCCTCGCTGATCAAAGAATTTACTCATATCATAACTTAGCTGCAGTTTGCAGTCATGGCCAAAATTTGTCTATTTAAGCTTCTTAAATCATTAATAACTTCTGGGTTCCCACCTTACAGGTCCGATTTTATTTAGGATCAGTGTATTGCAAAAGATTAAACTGAGCCAGAAACATTGTATAAAAAAAAACAAACAATCAACATTTAATAACAGGTCAAAGAATTATATACAGTGCAAGTAATTAAAGCTTCATTCACAAAAGAAATCCTTATTCTTAAACAAGTATTCAAGCAAGATATTCAAGGGACTTTCATATATATATATATTCTCAGTTAACTCAATTTAGTACATTCTACTTCACAATTATTAAAAATTCTTCACACATAACAATGAACTATTTAGGTGCGCATAGCAACAGTAATTAATCTTCTAGCATGCACCACACACACATCATATAACTCCTAAGCTCTCACTATTAACTTTAAAGACTTAGTAATATGATTGGTGATTATACTGACATACTTTCATCCCTTCTAAGATAAATATTTCAACAAGAAATTAATTCAGCATATACAAAGATTAAAAGAATTTCAAATTAACCCAATTTCATCTTAAGGAAATTTAGTATGCTCACGTTTGGCTTGTTTACAGTTTAGCACAGATCTATGGGTGACTCATGCATATAAGAAAAATTGCTACCTTTTTTATACTAATCAGTTGAGCAGTTCTTTAGAGGAATTATCTAAAATTACACACATAAAGAAAGTGAACATTACAGACTCACGTGGGTCTCTGACTGTCATACATATGTCTTCCCTCCTTGTTTGTTATTTTCTTCCGGTGCTTCAGAGGGTCTCTTCTCCGTTCCAGGTTTTTACTTCTTTCCCTTCCTTTACAACAGTTTCAGGGCACCAATTAGGATTCGCTTCAGCTAGCGGGATGCTAAATAGGTTCTTCCGGCATCTGGAATTTGACTGGTGAGGAAACTACGTATGACGGTGGACATGCACATATTTGAATGGAGCAGTAAGGCTTGGATTCACACAGCAAGATTTCTCCTTAGATTGACCTCCAGATTATCCTTGGCTTCGCACTGGAAAACTGCCTCAAGTGGACGGATTCCATCTTCCCCCTCCGGACTTAGGGCACCTCTCCTCCTCGACTTCTCATGAGTAGATCAGGCAAGATGAAAATAGCAAGCCTTCTTAACAAAATTCTGAGCCATATATCTCTAATTGCCCCTGCACTTTTTTTTCAAAGTTATTGAACCGCAAATGTCTCCATATATGTCTTGCACGTAGTTACGAGAACCCCCAGACAACATCATGAGATTGGCAGTTCTCGAACATTGGCAAACAAATCTATTCTTCTCCTTAGACACCCACAATCTGGCTTTGGCCTATGGGACTTTTCGATTGATGCACGTCTTCATTCAATCGATTGATCTGCATAAAGCAAAGAGCTGACATTAACATCTCCAATTTTGATATCATGTTTAATACCACTTTCCTTCATAATGTGATCCATATAGATAATGAATAACAGAAGGGATAATGTACATCCTTGTCTCACACCAGATTTAACATTGAACCATCTTCTTGTACTACCTTCAATTCTAACTGCTGATTTACAACTCAAATAAAGACTAAATATTGCTTAATATAATGCCCCATTGACACCATATAAGTGTAGCATATTGAATAGCTAGCTTCTCTCTTGGCACCTTGTCATATGCCTTTTCTAGATCAACAAAACTTAAATAGAGATCTTTGCTATATTCCCATGATTTCTCCATTATTTGTCGTAAAGTGAAGATCTGATCCTGACAGCCTCTATTTGGCCTGAATCCAGCTTGTTCTTCACCAAGCTTTTCTTCCATAATTCTTCTCAACAGTTTCTCAAGTATACTTGCTTAAATCTTACCAGGAACACTCAGTAGGGAGGTACCTCTGTAATTCTCATATTCAGTTTTATTTCCCTTTTTATATATGGATACTATGAGAGCTCTACTCCAATCATTGGGAATTTGTCCCTCTGTCAGGCATTCTGAACTATGCACTGTAAGACTTTTATACCTCCATACTCCAGCATTTCTGGTCAAATATAATTTGACCAGAAATGCTGGAGTATGGAGGTATTTCTTTATGCTTTTCCACATTTCAGGCTTTTGATGGCTTTTTCTACTTGAAGTATGGATATGTGTTCCTGACTGTATGCCTGTTGAGTGTTTTTTACCACTGTGCTATCACAGCTTGTTTCATTTAGTGATTTTTCGAAGTAATTACTCTATACTTCAAGGATATCTTTTTCTCCCGTTTTCATGTCACCTTTATCATCTCTCTAAGTCACTTTACAGCACTCTTTCCTCCATTTCTAAGCTTCTTCAACAATCGCCATAATATTTTGCCACCTTCTTGATATTCATTTTCTATGTTCTTGCCAAAGTCCTCCCATGACACTTCTTTAGCTAGTTTTACACACTGTTTAGCCTTCTTATATTTGTCTCTGTATTCTCTAAGAGCACACACTGACTTATTTGCTAGAAACGTTTGACATGCTTTCTTCATTTCTTTCACTGTCTCTTTAACTCCCTGTGTCCACCATGGAGTTCTGATTTTTCTATCATTGCAGACAACTTCACCAGATGCTTCTCTGGCTGAATCAATCAGGGTTTTCTTCAAGGCTTGCCAGTGAATCTCCAAAGTTTGGTTCCTGTTCACAAACTCTTTCATTTTTTTCTTCAATAATCTTGGTGTATTTTAGTCTGTAGTTCACATCTGAGAGCTGCTCAACTTTTATTCGCTTTAAAACTTTCGTACATGTTATTCTTTCCAATATGAAATTCAATTTTATCCTGCTCAAGACTAAATAGTGATTACTTCCAATTTCAAATCCTCTGTACACTCTGGTGTCCTGCACCAGGGAGAAAACATCACTATCAACAATAACATAGTCAATGAGACTTTTCTTATTCCTTGCCTCTTCTCTCCATGTGAATTTGTGCATAATTTTTATGTTGGAAAATAGTGTTAGTAATAACCAGCCCATGTCCTCAGCAGAAATCCAACAGGTATTTGCCATTATTATTAGCTTTGCTCTTTTCTCCAAATTTTCCCAAAATATTTTTGCATGTCTCACAATAATTTCGTACTCTACTATTTAGATCCATAACAAGGACCAACTTTTCCTTTTTCATTGTGTCAGTTGCTTTCTTTAAAGCCTCAAAAAATTCCTCCACTTCTACCTTAGTAGAACCTTTTGTGGGACCATAGGCACAAATAAGTCTCATTGTCGTTCCCCATTCTGATATTTACCCACATCACTCTACTTGAGACTGCCTGCCATTCAAGAAGATTAGCCTTGTATTTAGCATTAAACATTAATTAGAGGTAATGTTCTGCATTCAACTAAAGCAATACCACAGTCCTCATTACTGAAGTTATTCCAGTACTCATCATGTCTGTGGAAATCTCCTGTCTACATGATGAGTAATCTATGGATTAAAGTACCTGGTTTGGCCAGAAAGAGGATAGAGGCTTGTACATATTGGTGATATTAATGTCTTCCTGGAGTGCGCAGCAGCTAGGTTCTGGTTCCTGCACCCTTTGAGCCCATTAGGGGAAGCTAAAGCTGCTACCAACCAAATACAAGTGATCAAACTAAAATGCTCCCAAATTCCTGCCCTAAAGGGCAGGAATTTTTGGACCTGGGGCAGGTCTGAAAATGATATCATTTAATCTCCCTACCGGCTGAGGTGGATGAAATAGTGAGACCAAATTGCACTTTTTATCCATGTTATTCAACAGGTGTTACAGATTTGTATCCAGGTTTAGATGGATGTCTATAGATGTCATGGCCAGTTGGGGTGTTAATAATGAAGGTTTCTCCATTGTCAAGCAAGATCTCATTGCAAATATTTGCAGAGATAATGACTGTGATGTGCTCTGCTTGCAAGAAACTCACAAAAGAGACGGCACCACTAGACCTTACATCCATGGCATGAAACTCATCAAAGATATATCCCATGATAAATATGGTAGTCCAATATTTACTAAAGAAAACTTAATTCCATCATCCATTGACTCAATGAAGAATAGAAACATTGAGATTATTACAATCACATTTAAAAATATCTCAATCATATCATGGCCAGAAGAAGCTTTCTCCTTCCTCAACAGCCTCAATAATATTGTATATGACTAATATTGTTTTAGGTGACTTTAACAGCCATAGTATTAATTGGCATTACACAAAGTCTAATGAAGATGGAGAATTCGTTGAAAAATGGGCTGAAAACTTCTCTGTAAACCTGATATATAATCCAAAACTCTCTGCATCTTTCAACATTAGCAGATAGAAGTGAGGTTATAACCCTGACCTCATATTTGTTAGCTCATAAATATCCAACACTTGTGTTAAAAAAGTTTTAAACCCCATTCCACATACTCAACATAGACTTGTAATGCTCCAATTCGCCATTATATCTAACACAGTCCCTCACAGATTTAATTTCAAAATAGCTAATGAAAGGGTTTCATTCAAGATCTTGACAGCTCCACAGGGCCAGTCCCTCCAAATCCTCAAGAGCATCCCGAATTCACAAAAATACTGAGGAAAATCTCCACCAAACACATTCCCACAAGGATGCCACAGGCCTTTCCAATGATATACAAGCCCGGTATGCTTGTTATTTACAACTTTACAACACCAACCCCTTCTCAGAGGAGACTATCCATGCAGGAGAAAAATTATGCTCCAAGATGGCAGAGAAAAGACATTCCTTCAAGAGAAGCCCTTGACATAACTCATACTAGCAGAAAGGCATAGAACTTTATCAACAGAATTAGGAAGGATTTCACTAAACCAAATGAGCATCCACAGGTAACAGCTAATCAAATTGCCCACCAGCAGCTGCAATAGAAAATTCCCTAAAAAGCACCCAAAAATAAGATATTTAGAACCTCAAGTCTTGAGGAACAAAATATGATTAACTCAGATTTCATGATCACTGAACTCAATGCTGCAATAAACCTATTAAAATGTAGAAAATCTGCAGGCGGCCTTGAGGGTATCTGCAATGAACATAAACATTTTGGATCCAGACTGAAGAATGGTTATTAAATCTAGACAACACTTGCCTCAGAACCCTAATGTGGTGGCTTTTCTGAAACCATGGAAACTTCCAATTGAAGCAAAAAAATTTTATACCTATATCACTACTCAGCAACCTCTTTAAACTCTATGAACGATTAATTTTGAATAGGGTTATCGAACGCTATCTTATTGCTGAGCAGGCTGGATTTAGACCGGCAAATGCTATACATCGCAAATTTTCAACCTCACTCAATATATAGAAAATGACTATGAGCAAAAACTAGCCACAGGAGCAGACTTTGTAGATCTAATTGCAGTATATGATACCATAAACCATCTCGCATTCAGAAATAAAATATATGTAATAACTAGAGACTATCATCATCCTCCTGATCCAATCACTCTTGGAAAACAGACACTTTTTTTTGTTGATGGGGGGGAGGGGAGGAAGACTCATCTAGGAAGTCTTTTTATCAAACACACAGCTCATCATACCGTGCTTTAAATACGCTCAAATTCTATGCAGACATTACTCTCATGAAAGGCATTCCGATCATTCGCAACTCTGCATGAAAAAAAAAATGCTTCTCACTCCCCTACTCACACCCTCTTTATACAGTTTCCAGGGATGACCTCTGGTTCTCCCCTGATCTCCCGCTGTAGAACCTCTCCAGCACTGATCCTATAACAACCCCTTACCAACTTGTAGGTCTCTATATCTCCCCTCTTCCTCCTGTCCACTAGACTCTGAAAATTGCATCTTCTCAATCTTTCCTCATATTCGACATTCCAGAGGTCAGAAACTACTTTGGTCAATTGCCTCTGGACTCTTTCCAACATCTCTTCATCCTTTTGAAAACCAGGTGACCAACTCTGGACACAATAGTCCATGTGTGGCCTAATCAAAGCCTTATACAATGGACTGTTGTGTCCAGAACTCATGACCTCCCTTTAGCAAATCCATGCTGTCTATCAAAGATAATACCACTGTTTTCATCCCTCTGGATCCTAGTTCTCACAAGCTTCTCCAACACCTGACACACAGATAGGCCTATAGTTTGATGCTTGGGGTCTATCACCTCCTTTATGAAGTGGCACAATCTTGTCCTCCTTCCACTCCTTAGGAACTTAACCCAGTGCAAGACATGTATTAAAAAAATATATAAAGGCTGGCATCAACTCCCTGGCACATTCCTTCAAAATATGTGGTGATATATTATCAAGTCCCACAGCTTTATTTACATCTAGTTTTCTCAACTCCCCATACACCTCTTGCTCACTTACAGTCAGTCTCTCTTCCCCATCATCAAATGCTCTCAATCTCTCCAAGAAGTCACATTCACAAGATTGAAAGACCTTCATGAACTGCTCATTAAGTATCTCTACCACACCTTCTGCAACAGCTGTCTTTATACCATTTTCTCCAATCAATGTCATCCTTCCATAATCATTCTTTCTTTTGCTGGCTACATATTGGAACAACGCCTTAGGATTTTTTTTGTATTCATACCGCTCTTTAGCTACCCTCACCAACCAAGTCACCTGCCTTGCCTGGTCTTTATAGTCCTCATGGAATTGGTTATTTCCACTTTTCTTATGCTGCCTCCATAATGCCCTTTTTCTATGTATCGCATGCTTAATCTCTTTATTCATCCATTTCACACCTACCTTATTTAACCTTCTCACCCTTGGAATACATTTAGACATTGCATCTATTAGATAGTTTTTGAAAATCCCCCAAGCTGCATTGATTGCTTTTCCAGCTAATTCCTTTTCTTATTTTACTCTCTTTTAACTCATTTTCTTTACTTCCAGTTGCTATCTCATCATTCCAGTCTATATTGACATAATTAAAATCGCCCATTATGATCATTGCATTAAACCTGATATCAAAATTGGAGATGTTAATATTACCTCTTTGTTTTATGGAGATGATGAGATAACCTAAATAAATCCAGTATAAATCTGCAGTATTTCCTAATTCAAATGAATAACTATAATTTAATTCTGTGATTTTTTATTGCTGAAAATAAGCAATAAAAACAGAGTATGAAACTAGGTAGAATGATTGAAAACATTAACTGCATCCTGAATGGATGAACCTATAGAAGAAGTAAAACATTTCACTATTTAGACACACTTTTTAGTAAAGCGGGTAAATTAAATATGTAAAGAGACAACAGAATTAGTGAATCTAGTACCTCAGACAAGAAAATATAAGATCTGACAACATACTGTAGTCCTGAGAGATAACAGATTAATTTGGAGGAAATTTATTGATCGGAAGTCAGTAAAGATATAACATTTTCGTGTAGTACTATTCTAATGTCCTCTACATATCCTGATGGTATATAATGTCAGGAATTTGATGATGAGGAGGAGAAATATTTTCTTATAATCAACAAGGGGATTTGTTTTATGTTTTTCTGTTACAAAATCTTTCTTTTTTTTTGGGGGGGGGTAAGATACAAGATATTCTGCTTCATACCAAATGACTGGTATTTTAAGTGTTAATCCAGCCTATTCCTTAATTAGGACTGAGTTTTAACTCAGTCCTATTTTTTTTTCTTTTCTGCCTCACACACTTAAAGGAATAGAAAAGAACCATTCTTAATGCATTGATATGTTGTGTTTGTTTATGAATTGTATATGCATATTGAAGTGTAGATTGTATATGAACAAGACACTTTTTTGGTTACAGATGTGCATTCATAACTTTAACAAATGCGAGAATTATCTAAATTAAATTCAATTTTAAAACAACTTTTGAATGTTGTTGCATTGGTCAAATACTTAGGAAGAAACTATGATTAATTTTCAAGCTGTTTACTTCAAACTTACAGAAATATATAATATACATTAAATGATAACATTTTGATAAATTCAGACAGTTAAGACTAGAAAATCTGAATAAACTGGGAAAACAAACAAACAAATGTATGTCTATATGTACAGTTCATCCATTTAACCAGACTTAATCCAGCAATTTATTGTTGATAGCCAACATATCACATAAATAACAAAAACTTACCAGTGTTGTGGTGTTAATTGACTGAGATTGATTATTTCATCTAAAATTTCACCACGAGCCCTTTCAAACAGTTCATCCTAAAAAGATAGTACATAATCAATATTAAAATTTATAATTTTTAAGCATAATTTATGAGAAATTTCAAGTAAAGCATATAAATGTATCAAATTAATAATACATTTTTATAATTTCATAAACTGTTATGTTGTTAGGTGTTTTGCCAAACAGTGAGTCCATAGAAAATGGCTTGGAGTATATACCATATTTTTCTGTATATAAGATGATACTTTTTTCTAAAATTTTTAGACATAATTGCGTAGTCTTATACATGGGGGGGAGGACCGGTTGAGAGACCCACAGTTGCCGTGGCAAAACTGCCGGCACCTTGTCTCCGCGAACAGGCTTCCACCAATCACTGGCCTTTGTTAACTCTGTCAATTGACATCATTAACGGCTGATTCTGAATAAACCAATCAGAATTCTGAAAGCATTCATGCATCTGCAACTCGTTGGCGGGGTAAATTAATGCATTAACAATGTTTTGAGCACTAGCCCATAAAAAATGTCCGAAAATAAAAAAATTATTGTCATATTCTTCAAAATTCAAGTTAAAGTCATCAATTACACAAAGAACATGGAAATAAAGCTTTAGAGAGACAGTTTGGACCTCCTCCCACTGAGTGTGTGATTAGACAGTGGAGAAAATAGTAAGAACAACTACTCAAAATGCCAAAAAAGAATAGGGTCTTAAGAGGAAAACCAGCAAAATGACCAAACTTGGAGCAGAGGCTTAAGACTTGGATTATGGAGTAGTGCCAGAGTGGGATATGTATGTCAACCAAGCTTATTCAATATGAGGCAAAAAGAGTTGAAAGAGAAATGAACATTGTTGATTTCACAAGAAAGGCAAAATGGTACTTCAACTTCATGAGGAGAGAAGGGTTGGCCATGAGAATACGAACCAAGTTAGCCCAGAAAATGCCACCAGCTTACAAGGATAAAATCCAACAGTTTTACTCCTATGTCATAAAACTTCAGAAAAAATATGCTTTTGAACCAAGTCAGATAAACATGGATGAGGTACCTCTCGATTCTGATGTGTTTTCCAACAGAACTGTTGATATGAAAGGGGGGAAAACAGTGGCAATCAAAACAAGTGGTCATAAAAAGACACACTATACTGCTGAATGTTCATGCTGTGCAGATGGTACCAAACTGTCTCTTATGCTCATTTTTAAGAGGAAAACGTATCCTAAAGAGCATACCACCTGGCGTTCTTGTCCAAGTTCATGAGAATGGCTGGATGAATGAAGAGAGTATGGTTATTTGGTTGCAAAGATTTGGTCCAGAAGACCTGGAGGTCTCTCAAAGAGGACAGCTCTGCTCATGTTTGATCAGTTCCAAGCACATTTAACAGAAAGGACAAAAAGGGTTGCAGTGGATTTGCAAACACAGCTACAGCCACCAGATATTTCTATCAACAAGCCCTTCAAAGCTCTGATGAAAAAAGAATGGAATAAATGGATGCAAAAAGCAGGTAATAACTTGACATCGACAGGAAGAGTGAAAAAAACCAACTATTACTGAGGTATGCAAATAGGTCCTAAACTCATGGAATGGAGTCAAGCAAGACGTGATTGTGAAATCCTTCAAGAAATGTGGAATCAACAATGCCATGGATGGAACTGAGGATGATCTCCTATATAGACAGTGACTCAATCAGAAGACAGCAGTGATGCAGTAGAGGTTGAAGAAAATGATATGTCTGGAACTAATAGTGCTGCATAATTTCTTAGTATGTATCTTAAAAATATTACCTAATTACTAAACATACTTTGAATGTTTAAAAAAATATCAAATGTGTTCTGTTTTATGTTTAAAATATTTCTTAATTTTGGGTTCGAAAAAGTAGGGTTTGTCTTATACATGGAAAAATATGGTAATTATTTATTACACATAGCACATGTGTTTAGTTCTTTGGTTAAATATATCTAAAATAAATTTAATAAAATGAGTGCATGGTATGATTAATGAAGAATGATAAATGAACATTCACAGCCTGACTTGAGTTATTTTTATAAGCTGCATTACCAGGCATATTCTGTAAAGGATTTGATGTAAAGGTGTGTGTGTGCTTGAGAGAAGGACATGATGTTAAAGAGGAGAAAAGAGTGAGAGGAGATGCAGATTCTATAATTAGGGGATTGCTTGAAGAAAGAGAGGTGAAAGTAAAAAAAAAAAAAAAAAAAAAACTATGAAGCCATGCAGAAAAACAAATGTAAAACATGATCATATTTCGAAGAAATAAAAGCTTTGAAAGGAGATAAGAAGCTTGTGTGAATGGGACAGCATTAAGTACGTGGATAAAAACTGTGTGCAACAATCTCAAAATAAATTACTATAAATATGAGAATAGGAATAGGATGAGAATACTGTGCATGTGTTAGAATTTACAAATTTGATGGTGGAAATAGTTGCAAAGGAGTGAAGCAGATCATACCAGTAGCATGAGGAGCTGTAAGCCATGGGAAATGATTCTTGTATTTGTTCACTTAGAGCCTCCGTAGTTTAGTCAGTATAGATGAAGCCCTTTGGTTGGAACGACCTGAGTTCGATTCCTGTCAGTGACATGAAGAACCTTTATCTGGTTTCCTTCGACTAAAGGTGAGTCTCATATGGAGGTAGGGGTTCCCCCCCCACTCCCAGAACAGGCAGGCCAGCCCTGTGAACACACGCTTCTACAGACATAGGACACCTCCAGGAATAAGGAGTAACCAACCTATTCCATAGGATTTTGGTCCCAAATACTTACACAGTTAAATGTGTAGGTCTACATGTGAGCATAAATTAGGATAGGATAGACCTGTTCACTGATGTGACATGCATCAGATATGAGGAGAAGGAATTTCTGGCATTCATCAAAAATTAGTAGCATAGTTTAAGACATAGTTAATGGAAGAGACTAATCTTTATCATTCATTAATATTCATTTATATCTTTACCAAATCTTCTAAGTTACCATTAACTGCATCAATCGACCTATATCTTTGTCCAATTCAAGACATATTTCCAAACATCCTGGCATCAAACAGCTGTCTTGCTAGCATTTCATCTCCCATTCTTTTTAAGTAACAATAATACCTTACAATAGTTTTGCTCACACATTCATCAATGCAAACCATGTTAAGTTCCTTTCAATATCTTCATTTTGATTCTCTCATTAATACTTTCTGTTTATTCCTTAATTTTTATAAACATCTGATATTAGATGGGCTCTATTCTTTCACTGACTGCTTTATTTCTAAGCTAACACTCAGATCTACATATTAAAATTGCTTTGAATTCTTTGATTAAATCACTATAATCAATTTACTGATATATACTCTCAAGAAGTGTATATGCTAAGTTTACATGTTACCACTGCATTTTTATTATTATTATTTTTTTTTAATGTGGCTACACCCATGAAAGGTTTATTTATAAACCTATAATACATTTGGATATGAACCTTATACAAACCTTATAATACATAAGGATTTCCCTCCCATTTTGATTTATTATATATATATATATATTTACAGAGTTCTGGAAACTCTGCTCTAGAAACTAAACAGAATTTTTTCAAGCCATTTCAAGACTCCAATAAACAGGAGGTGATCTCACACCATATGAGATCAATGCCTGCGGCAGGAGTAGAATCCCAGTTTGTAGGCTGGAGAGCAGATACACTAAACAGTCAACCAACCAGACCAGTAATACTGTCATATCTAATATTTCCATCTTCTAGGGCACAGGTTCTTCAACTTTTTTCAACAAGCCCATGTCATAAGACAAATTTATTAATGACCCCCTGGCAGTACTGGTTAAGTTAGGTTTTAATACTGTACTGTCAATTTTTGAGCAGTTTTAAAATGAGAAAAAAAACAACAAAACTTATTGTAAAAAAATTCATATATAAAATTTAATTTAATTATATTTAATAATATATAAATAAATGTTTACAGTTTAGCTTTACATATGCAGATAAAAATTAAAAAAATTAGAAAAGGTAGAATGAAAGGTTGTAGTGTATAATAATTTCAAAAGTAATATAATAAATATTTATAAATTAAAGATACCAAGAAATTATATACTTGGTTTAATCCTTTATCCAAGGATTAAAGTTTGTAAGCAAATAAAGTTTGTGAGACTGAAGTATTTTCAAGACTGGGGCAACTCATATATAAAGGGTGTCCCAAAATTCATGCAAGATTTAAATTTAGCGCCATTTGTGCGGTAAAGTGTTGCCAACGAGAAAAAAAGACAGCGTGACAGCTGACAGTTCAGGGGTTATTAAAAATGGAGCGCTACACAAAAGAACAACGCATTTTCATTGTTGAGCAATATTTTAAAAATAATGAAGGTTTGGCAGCTACAGTTCACAATTTTCGTACAAAATATGGTCGGAATAGTGATTTAACTTCATCAACTGTGAAAAGATTAATTAAAAAATTCAAGGAAACTGGATCAATTAGTGATCGTATACACTCTGGCCCTTCGACAAGTCATTCAACAGAAAACATCGAAGCAGTTCGTGAGAGTGTTGCTGAGAGTCCAGGAACATCAATTCGGCACCGTGGTCTTGAATTGGGCAATTCGAGAAGCTCTCTACAGCGTATTCTCACGAAAGATTTGCATCTTTATGCTTACAAAGTTCAATTGACTCAAGAACTGAAGCCTACTGACCACACACAGTGAAGAGAGTTCGTTGAATGGATTATGGAACAACAACAAGTGGATGCTTATTTTTCGAACAAAATCATCTTCAGCGATGAAGCTCATTTTCATCTTGATGGCTTCGTGAATCGACAAAATTGTTGCATTTGGGGTTCAGAAAATCCACGAGTGATTGTTGAGAAACAAATGCATCCACAACGTGTCACTGTGGTGCAGATTTTGGGCTGGAGGCATCATCGGTCCATTCTTCTTCAAAAATGCGGCTGGTAAGGCAATAACAGTTAATGGTGCTCGCTATCGCGACATGATAATCCAGTTTTTTGTGCCTAAATTGCAAATATGGATGTGAACGACATGTGGTTTCAACAAGACGGTGCCACATGTCATACAGCCCGAGAAACAATTCAATTACTGCATGAGTCATTTCCCGTTTTGGTGATCAGAATTGGACGCCCAGATCATGTGACTTAACACCGTTGGACTTTTTTCTTTGGGGTTTTTTGAAGTCTAAGGTTTATGCCAACAAGCCCACGACCACCCGCGCCTTGAAGGAGGAAATTGAGTGCTGTATCAACGAAATTCAGCCACAACGGTCATGGAAAATTTTGACAAAAGAGTTCGTATATGCCAGCAAAGCCGTGGAGGCTATTTACCCGATATGCTATTCCATGCATAACCCTATAGTGTATACTTTATGAATCAATAAGAAATTACAATTTTTAATTAAAAACCTGTGTTTTCTACCAAAATTACTTCTTGCGTGCATTTTGGGACACCCTGTAGAAGCTAATGACTTCACATCACCTATCTTAGTATCCTATAATGCAAAGCAGATATCCTTATGGATATGTATAATGCCATGCATTATGGGAAAGGTCACTACCCAGACCAGTTTTGACCTTCCAATGATAAATATTTAATTAACTCACATTTATAAATATTTATTGCAACTGGTCTTCCTCTGGGTCTTTTTCCTGCAATCCTGGCATCAAACAACAAAAATTAGTGGCATCACGTTTTGCTCGCTCTCATTCAGTTTAAGTGACCATATCACCTTAAATTATCCCTGTTCACTGATTCCTGAATGCTAACAAGTCAAGTTCCTTCCTAATATCTTCATTTTTTAATATGATTCTGCCATTGATGCCATCACTTCTCTCTCCTAATCTTACTCAGAAATCTCATATATGTGATTTCCATTCTTTTATCAAGAGTTTTATTTCTAACCCAGCTCTCACATCACTATAACTTCAAAATGGTTTGAACACTGTCCTGTATACTGACAATTTAGTGTTTTGGCAAATTTCTCCTTAATTCCTTATAATTTGATTCAACTGGTACCCCATTATGCCTGATTTGGTTATTCTCTGATTAAATAACTGAAATATTTTACTTGTTCTACAGGTTTTCCATTCAGAATGCAAGTTATGTTTTTCAGTTCCTGCTTATTTTCAGTTTTCATTTTTTTATTACTAAATTTTATGCCAAATTTGTTACAGCATTCATTTAGTTAAAGAATCATGAAAGACTTGTACTCTATTTATTTAGGGGTACAGCACTGTTTGCAAAAAGATAAATTAAACATTTCCAATTTCAATATTAGTTTTTAATATCATCATGTGATCCATATAGATAATGAAAACAGTGGAGATAATATGCATATTTATCTTACATCCGATTTTACATTATAAACTATCTTTCTGTATCTCCTTCAAATTCTAACTGCTAAATTATAACTATGGTAAAGACTATACTCCTATAATACCCCATTTACACCATATATATTCAAGTAAAAAAATCTGAAATTGATAATTACTATACAGACTGAACCTAGCTTCTTTCTCACATTCACTTTCCCACAATTTTTCATAGCTTTTTCTATGTACAGTTGTACGAATCTTACTTGAAAACACTCAGCAGGTAGGGAAATACAAGTATAATTCTCACGTTGTTTTCTCCTTTTATAGATAAGTAATAAGGTAACTACTTCAATCATTCAGAATTTGTACCTTTTAGAATTTTTTAATTATTAAAGCATTACTGTATGATAGAAGCAAGTTGAGCAGGAGGGCCAAGATCAGTGAGTTAATGCATAAGTTCTGGAGCAGAAATGATATACAGTTTGTGGATGTGTGGAGTCAGTTAGATAGATTAAAGGAATTATACAAGGCTGATGGTTTGTATTCAAATGGTGTTATGTGTATGGAAAAGTGTAGTGGAATATAAAACTAGTGAATCTCAGGACAGAGAACACGAAGTATAAATTAGCATCAGTGACATGTGTGTCTTTATTTATTTATTTATTTATTATTTATCATATGGCAATCTACATAAAGTTAAAAAGTGCATGTACAGGGTGTTCGGGATAAATTTGACATATTTATAATTAATTATATTTTTCCGTAAGTTACATGTATTAACACACACTTCTCTTCATTTAAAAGTTTGGACCCTTCTTCATTCATATACAAGATGTCAGAAAGGATGGATAGCTGGAACCCACCTGAATCATGGAAGAGAATAACTTGTATCATGATGATTCGTGCCCGCCATCAAAATAAGGATATTACGACTGCTGCCCAATGCTCCCTGAATACAGTAAAAACAATCAGGCATGAACTAGAGACTTGCAATGGTGACTACGAGGATGTAGCAAGAAGAAAGATCCCTAGCAGACGATCTGATTGCGTTCGTACAGCAGAATTCCTCGCAAATCTGCAGGAACAGGTGTTGAAGAACCCTGGCATTGGAATTCGGGCTTTGTTCGTGGAGTTGCTAACTGTAGTCAAGCCCTGGATAACAAGGGTAGCCAATGGTAGGCCGTATGTATGGCAGCAGGATTCGGCCCCTTGCCACACCTCTGGGAAAAGTCAAAAATGGTTGTCTGAAATTTTCTACGACTTCACCAGTCCAAATGTTTGGCCTCCAAACTCCCCAGACCTTAACCCCATGGATTATTTTGTATGCGGCGCAGTTGAAAAAGACACCAATCGCACTTCCAGTAATACAAAAGCCCAGTTAATGGATAAAATTAAAACAGTTTTTGCGGCCCTTCCCAGGGAGACTGTAGCATCAGCTTGTTCGAGGTTCCGAAGCAGAATTGAAGCTGTGATCGATGCTAATGGTGGTTATTTTGAGTAAATCTTGTTGATAGTATTGTAATTAACTCTGCCTGTAATGTTTTTTTGTCAATTCATTAAATTTAATAGATACAAAGAAGATTTTCTTTTTCCTTACGAAACTGTCAAATTTATCCCGAACACCCTGTATATATATCGGTACAAATATGTAAAAGGTAAATAAAAAATGTAAATGACAAACAATTAAAGTAAAACATAGGCAGTAACACTTTCGCTGGATAAAGTACTTATAAGTTAAGATCAAATTCTCTGATCCAGTCTATAACATGCAGTGTCGCCTCCAGGAAATAGCTTCTTTGACCTGTTTATGAGCGAAGATTGCACTCAGTGGAAATATGATAGATTGATTGGTTCGGATGTCCACAGTCACACTCTGGTGAGGGAATTTTCCCCACTTGTACAGAAGCTTGCACATCTTCCATAGTCGGTATGAATCCTATTCAGTGTTATCCATGTCATTTGGCTCAATTCCATAACTGAGATTTTGAGGCAGCACCTATCAAACCAAATTTCAAGTTGGGCATTAGTATTTATGCTCCACATTCATTTTCATTGATCTTTTCATTGATTTCATTTCTTTTCTTTGGTATTATAATTAGTCATTCTCAGATGTTTAGCTTCACGAAGAGTGGGCTTTCTTGATTTCAATCCGTTAAGCCGTAGTTCTGATATGTCATATTCTCGTGATAGAGCATCACATCTTCGTAGATTTGGTGGTATAATGTTACTCCGCATTGGAAGCCAATAAACAGCTGTTGTTTTTATGGTTATAGATATAAGTAACATTGTGGTGTTAAGCTGGCAGCCAATTAGTTTAGTATGGCAGCTATTGAGTCAGACTGGAGCCCAGTACTCCGCCACCAAAAAAACCAGACTGAGTGCAGATGCTCGTAATGTGTTTCCTGCTGCACCCCAGGAAGTGCGACATAATTTCTGAATGATGTTATTTCTAGTTCTTATTCTTCCAAACTGTTTTCAGCTTGTTTCTTATATGACAGAGTACAGTCAATTGTAACTCCTATGAATTTCCAAATGGGATGTTCAACTCGTCTTGTGCCAATTTATTATTGAGATGGAAAGTTGACACTTCAGTTTTACTTTGGCTTGGTTATAGCCTCCATTTCTTAAAGTAAACATGCATGGAGGCAAGGTTGTTTGTGAGGGTTTCCTCCGTCCGTCTTCGTTCTGTTTCTAGTGGCTAGCGCTATGTCATCCGCATAGCAGAATTTTCTAGATACTGTATCTAGCATAACGGCTATATATAAGCTAAATAAGAGAGGAGCCAATACTGAGCCTTATGGTAAGACATTGTTAAGTTTCTTCTGGTTACTACATATTTTCTCAAAGGACAACACGGAAATATCTATTGCTGAGCATATTATTAACAAGTTGTATTGTTTATCAACACAGTAGTACTTTCATTAATTTATACAGCATGCCCTAACTGCTGCATATGACGGTGTCATATGCAGCAGTTAGATCAATAAATACTATGGAAGTTTTTAGATTTCATTGAAAGCCAGCTTCTATGTATGACACTAGCCCCAGAACCTTGTCACAACAACTACGATTAGGCCTAAAGCCTACCTTCATTCAGAATGTGTTCAAAGATGGTGTTGCTTATGCAATTATACAATAGTCTTTCCAGTAGTTTATATGTGCAGCTTAGTAATGTGATTGGTCAATAATTTTGCAGGTTGTCAGTTGATTTTCCAGGTTTGGAAAGAGCTATTATCTTAGCTTTCTTAAATTCTTTCGGAAACATGCCAATGTTCATTATTTCTGAAAAGAAATGGGAGAGCCGTTTTTTTGGTGTTTTTGCCAGCATGAATAAGAAATTCCAAGAGAACTCTGTCGAACCCCGGTGACTTTCCTGTATTTGCATTGACTAGTGTATTGTTGATTTACTCATCGCTGAAAGGTCTCACATATTCTGATTCATCTTGTAGTTTTCCCTCTAATTCTCTGGCTTTTCTTTTAACTTCGATGGTATGATTTCTGTCATGTTGGCATCTCAAGATTTTATTTTAATAATGTGATTAGCAATTTGGTTTGGTGTAATATCTGTCTTTATAGTAGTCATCATTGTGGGGCCTCCTAGCTTCCGTAACACACTCCAAGCCTTCCTACTGGAGTGCCTAAAGTCCAGTCTCTCAATTGTTTCAGTCCAGTGTTGTTGTCTTTCTCTATCCAATTCATGAAAGAGATCATTTGTGATTTCCAAATCACCACTCTCCAAAAATTTCTCATAAAGTTGTTCACTCAATTCGTTCTATCCAGAAATATACTCCTTTCTATAGCCCATAGAGATATTTTTTTTGCTATACAGATGACAGGTCCTACAAATTGGTTGTATTTATTGGGTACAGGAGATATGAAGTGAATGTACTTGTCAAGGTCAATGGCACATTTTTCCAAATCAGCTCTTCTCGATCAATCAAATTCCATCTCAGGCAGGGAACTGATCAGACAAGAGGTATTTTTATGCCTACATCAAGGAAGACCGGCCGGTATTGGCTGTGAGGGACATCACTAAGAACTCTTCTTTGAGTAGTTAGAGGTTCATTTATGTTATCAGAGCTGACGAAACAGAGGCCAAGATTATAGTCTCTTCTCCATACTGTTGAATTCAAGGTACCACTCTCTTTAGTGTCAAAGATCAAGTGGATATTGAAGACCTCAGCCCAATCAGCAAGGGTTATACTGCATTCATCATTCTGGGCGTACTTCCATAACTCATGATGGCTATTGAAATCTCCCGCATATACTGTTGGATTATTCAAAGTGCTTTCCCGGCATGGTCTGTTTCCACAAAAGATATCTGGAGAAACCAGCAGACATTCCTGGTATAAAGGGATACTTTCCTATTTGGAGGAAATTCCAACTAGACCATTAGGTGGAAAAGGACCTTCATTGCCCAGTGAAATAGCATACATAAGATGAAGTGGCATATGCAATATTTGGACCATACCTCAGGGATTCCAGTTTCTGTCCCCCATTTCTCTATGCCATCTGAGAGATACTCTTCAAGGTCATGCCAAACATACTTAGAAAAATAACTACCTCCATTTTGAAGGTTACATCGATTAAAACTGCAGTGCTATACCAGTCCCTAGTTAGTGCACAGGCTCAAACATGTCAATAACAAGTTAAGAAGCTTCCTGGTCAACTAGTGCATAATCCTGCTGATACTCTGCTAGGTAGTGCCAGAAAGCCATCACATTACATCAATAGCTTTCAGAGAATCCAAAAAGCCAGGTACTCTCTTGCATTCGAGATGCTGTTTTACACATAACCAACTCTTAACATGCAAATGCTTAGAATACTGCTGATTAGTTTGTGGTGGCGTACCTTCAAAAATTCGTGATGCTGTCCAGAGAGCAATCTTGCTCATAGAGGTTGAAGTACAGATTTACTTCAACCGCTATTTCATAGATGCAGGATTTTGGTTCTGTATCTACCCTACAGGTACTTCAGTGGTCATTGCTCCACTGAACTGGCAACCATTATTATTCCACTTTCAGATGTACCTCTTAATACAAGACCAGCAACTGCCCAACATCCCATCACTGTGCAAATACAAACACACTGAACCTGCTTTTTGCCCTCTCTGCCTATACCTATACTGCAGATCACAACAATTGTAAAAGATTCATCAGCAAGTCCAAGTTCCAAGTCAGACTTTGAAAGCGCCAAATGCTGCAAGCTCGCCTCCTGCCCAAATGGCAGTCGCTCATCTGGTCCCTTGACAAGGCTTATGGTGCAATTCTTCCCACCTGAGTTTCCACCACTCTCACAACCAGATGGTATTGTGGTCACCTCACCAGAAGACAAGGCCAACATGCTTGCATCACTGTTCTCTTCCAATTGATGACCTGGGCAAAATTCCCTCCATTGCACAAAGAATGGCTACTGTCATGTCTCCAATAATCTTCTGACAAAAAGAAATCCAAAGAATCCTTAATAACCTGAACACAAACGAGGCATCTAGTTCTGATGGTATCCCATCTATTGTGTGAAAAAACTGTCCCCAGAACTAACATCTTTCCTATATTGCCTCTTCAATCTATCCTATTCAACTCATCTACTGAATAACATGGAAATATGTCCGCATCCAGCCCATCCCAAAGAAAGGTGATAAAAGTCAACCAACGAACTACCATCCAAATGCTCTCACGAATCTGTTCTCTAAAAAATTATGGAGAAGGTCATCAACAATCAACTCTCAAACCACCTAGAGACATGCCAACTAATCAGTGACCAGCGGTATGGATTCTGCTACAGCTAATCTTGCTTTCACCACCCACCTATGGACTCAGGCCATGGAGAAACTCACATGGTTGCCCTTGACATTTCAAAGGAATCTGATCGGATTTGGCACAGGGGCCTACTTAACTGCCATCCTATAGTCTCCCTTCACACTCTGCAACTGTATTGCCCAGCTTTTTTTCTGGTTGCTCACTACATTTAATGGTGAACAGTTTCCTCTCCTTAGATTTCCCCACCAATGCAGGAGTGTCCCTGAGTTCTGTTCTTTCACCCACTCTCTTCCTCTTGTATATAAATGACCTACTCTCACGGACTGCCCATCCTATCCATAGCTTTTGCTGATGCCATTTCTCCTTTTCATTCTACAAATCTGTTAGTGCTCAAGTATTAGAATCCTCAAGATCTACCACGACCAGGGATCTAAACTCAGATCTCCTAGCTATATCCCAGTGGGGGCAAGGACAACCTTGTAAACTTCAATGCCACCAAAACTCAATTCTGTCTAATCTCTTGCAAGAAAGAACTCACATCAATCCCCCCTTACCTTCAGTAATACTGAGATATCCACACACGGTCACATTTCTCTTCTTGGACTGACCTGCACCTCCAATCTTTTTTGCCACAACCATATTTCAACTATAGCTTCTGCAGCTGCCAAAAAACTTGGTGTACTTTTCTGAACAAGACACTAATTCACATCTTCACAGTTACTAATTCTAGACAAAGCCCAAATCTGCCCAGCCATAGAATATTGCTCCCATATTTATGGTGGTGCACCAAAATCCTCTCTAAGATTGCTTGTTCTATCCAGAAGAGGGCAATCGGGCTAATTAATGATCCCTCTCTCGCAAACCTACTTCAATCCCTCTCTTAGAGATGTTCAGTATTTGCCCTTGTCCCTCTTCTATAGATACTTTCATTTACAGTGATATGCGAAATTAGCCATGATTGCTCTTCCACTCTCCTCCAAAATCATCAAAACAAGAGCCACTGCTAACCAACACTGTTTTACAGTTCATCTTAAAATTCGCCGAACCAAGTTCACTGCCACCTCTTTTATTCCGTCTACTTCTGTCCTTTGGAATAGTCTCACCCACTCTGCCTATCCCAAAGATTACAACCTTCAGCTATTCATCAAGCAAAATGTGAACAGACATTCTTTCTTCTATTCCTCTTGCCCACACATAGCACTAGTGTGCTATAGGTCATGCAGCCTTTCGTGTGTAGATCAGATTAATTAAATTAAAAAAAAAAAAAAAACCTCAGTCCTCTAAATGGTCTTCCACAAGGAGTATTCTGAAACAACTACAATCCTGCAGATCTTAAATTAAAAATATAAAAAAATAAAAAATAAAAAAAATAAAAAAAAGTCAATAAACTTGTGTCTCATTCCTCACCTGTACATAACATGTGGCAGATTGTGCTGGATGCAAAAGACTGTGGACTCATCGTAGTGTCAAAATGCAATGCAAATTTTGGTTCTCCAGAAATTCAAAATATAGTTTTTTGTTTATTTTTATTATTTCCACTACTATCATAAAAGCATTTGTGATCATAAAAGCTAGATGCCCCAATATTGTGAAAAAAAATTGTTTTTTCATAAAAGGTTATTCAGCTTCTTAGTAGCCCCTCTCTTCATTTTGGTTCTTCTTCTTCTTCCTTAGGATGATGTGTAGGTAAACAATTAACATTTTTAAGTAAAAATAAACTAATAAACAAGTTTTTAAATAAACAAAGTCAGTTACAGATGGATACTTATTGGAAAAGTAGATCTTGTGTAAAAATTAATGGGAACCACTGACATAGCATCCATTTGGTGATGGTCATTATAAATGACCATTTTGTTGAATATGACTAATTTTGTCGTAATAGAAAAAGACCAACGAGAAGACACGATACGCAGGCATGATTTTATCTTTAGAGAGTGCTCAGTCATATGCAATTAACTGGTAACCAAATAATTGTGACACAGCACTTGAAAATAGGTATGCAACAGAATGAAAAATTCCACTGCATACCTATTTAAGGTTGCTAAGTGTGAGATAGAGAAATGATTTTGTAAAGGAGGATCTGGGTGCACAATTTGAATATTAACCAGAGGTGTGTTGGAGGGCTCTGTATTGGAACTGTTGCCATTTAATTTGCACTATAATGATATTAGTAATAACTTGGGGAAGGAGAATATCCAGTTGCATACTGATGATGAAAAACCAAACACAATAATCAAGATGATGTAGCAATCCTTCAGGATGATTTACACAGACAGACAGTGTGGGCAAAGAATAATGGTTATTAGTTTAATATCATTTTGTTATTATGTGGGATTAGAGCCAAAGCAACTAAGGCTATAAGCCAGTGCATTATGCCTGTAAATTGCACAAGTTCAGTTTGGCCGGTTTGCCTGCCTTAAGGGAGAAGAAACTAAAGTAACTGAGTGGAAGAATACTGCCATCTCTATGTGAAACTAACATGTATTTCAATGAAAAAAACTTTATAAAGGTTGTTTATGTTCTAGAACAGATTTGAACCTAAGTCTTTCCACAAATATGTGGAGGCCCTCAGTGAATGAGGGCCTCCTTGTATCATTTGAATATATAGTTTTGCTTGCTTTAAATAAATTCCTTCTGAAGAAGAAGATCCAATTACATATAAAGAAAAAAAAATAGATATTTATAAAAATTAATTAAACACAGATATGTGTATTCAATTTTAAAGTCAAAAACAGCACAAAAGAGATCAGTCATACGAAAACTCATGAAAGCAGTTCAAATTCATAGCATTAAACAGATAGTTACTGTAATTAATATAAGAGGCAATATACCCAGAAAATTACCTCAGTAATATGAAAATTTATTTCAAAATATAAGTAACACAATATCAGAATGTGTCCAAGAAAAAATAATATGTATTACTTACCCTATCCAATTCTCTTACTTTTGGAAAGTTGTTTTTCCATTCAGTCTCCAGGTTAAAACGAGCAGCTAAATATATTTCACATAAATCAATCAAAATAAGTATTTTTAACATAATATCAGAATAAAAAGAGTTGATCTATATATTTGTAGAAAAATAGTATTAATATCAATATTTTCACATTTGTTGGAATTTTGAACAATTTACGTAAATTTATGAAGCAGTTTAAACAAAACTACATATTATTACTTTGCACAATACTAAAATCACATGGAAATGAACAGATGCATTTTTTATTTTATGGATACTTCCTTATGAGAAGAATCTTCTTGAATAGCAGGCAATGTGGGCAAATATCAGAATGGGGATCTGGAAAATAAGACTTATTTGTGCTTATAGACCCACAGAAGGTTCTGCTAAGGAACAAATAAAGGAATTTTTTTTAGGTATTAGAGAAGGCAGCTAGCTCAATTAAAAAGGAAAAGCTGGTCCTTGTTGGAGATCTAAACAAAAGAGTAGAAAACAATTACCAGACATATAGCAATGTTTTGGGAAAATAAGGAAAAAAGTGCAAATCTAATAATAATAGTCAATGGTTTAATAATTTCTGTTCAGGACATGGACTGGTTATTACTAACACCATGTTCCAACATAAAAATGCGCATAAATTTGCATGGAGAGAAGATGCAAGAAAGAAGAAAAGTCTTGTTGACTCTGTTATATAGTTGACAGTGATATTTTCCCACTGGTTCAAGACATAGAATACATAGAATTTTAAATGTTATCACTATTATTTTTGAACAGGATAAAATTAAATTCTATACTGAAAAGAAAAGTGTGTAAGAAAGTTTTAAAACGAATCAAGTTGAGAAGCTTTCAGAGGTGAACTGTAGACTCAAATACAAAAACATCATTAAAGAAAAAATTTCACAAGAACCAAACCTTGGTGAATAGCAAATCCTGAAGAAAACAGTGACCGATTCTGCCAGAGAGGCATGTGGTGGGGTTGTCTATAAGGATAGAAAAATCATAACTCCATGTTGGACATAGGAAGTTAAAGAGGCAGTGAAAGAAAAGAAGAAAGCATATCGAAAGTTCCTGGCATATAAGTCAGCAGGTGTTCTTAGAGAATACAGAGAAAAATGAAAGAAAGCAAAGCACTGTGTAAAAGTAGTTAAAAGTCCTGGTAAGACTTTGATAAGAACACAATCAGAATCTAGCATCTCCATAGGTAATTTGATATAATTTATTTGCTGTTTAGTACACTCAGAGAACAAACCGCTGAAGGTTTACTTGAAGTTGCTTAGAGTGCAAATGATGCATTAGTATGATGCTATATCTTGGTATGCATGTGTGTGTGTGTGTGTGTGTATAAGAGATCTCCAGGGAGTCAAAGGCTCATCAAGGAAGGTCATATATTACTCACAACATGTCATACTTTCTCTTGAATTTATTCATACTACCAGTACTCACCATCTCCAAAGGCAAACCACTCCAGTCACGAACTGCTCTATGAAAGAAAAATCCAGTGCTCACCCCTTTCTTGACTGCATTCATTCTCAATTTCCAAGGATGCCCTCTTGTCCTCTCACAAAGTAAAATATTCCATCTACTGGTACCCTGTGATACCCTTTGAAAAGTTTCTAGATCGCTATATCACCCTCTCTTTCTCTTCATTTCTAGTATCTATCGTCCAAAAATTCTCAATCTCTCTCTCTCTTAATAATCAACATTCTGCAGTCCCCATATCATCATTTTTAACACTCCTTTGCATCCTCTCCACTGTATTTGTATCACCTCAGAAACCTGGAGACCAGATCTGCACACAATAGTACAGGTATGGTTGTATGTAAGCCATGTAAAGAGGCAAAATGACTATGTTATTCTTACATGTCAGTGTTAGTTTCAGCATCACAATTATCTTCTGAGTTGCATTCATAATTTTTGCTATATGATCCCTAAAGTTTAACTTCCTATCTACTTAACCTCCAAGATTCCCAGCCTGATCAACTTCTTTCAGCATAATCCCATCTATATAATACACCATTGAATATCTCATTACACAAAGTGCATATCTTCATATTTACTAACACCGAACTGACATCAATTTTTACACATGCCCAAAAATCAAATCAAATCAATCATGTGAGTTGCATTCTTGATGACCTATCTTTGCTTCATCAGCAAATGGTTGTATATCACTTGTTAATGTAAAGATTGGATGACAATGGACTAAGGACGGATCCTTAGAGTACACCACTGGTCAACATATTTCCATATGGTGACCAGTGGCGTACCCATGGAAATATCTTAAAAATTTCAGGGACCTCAAACATTCCTGATGCACTTGTAGACTTATATTCCCCATATATCACTTTTTATATCTGTCTCTCAGCCATCTCTTATCGAAACTGGTAATTTATAATCCAATCCAAAAAATTCGAAAAATTTGTTAACGAGGAATATGCTTTTGTTATATAAGATTATCTAAAAATATGGGTATGCGTTCATATTTAGTAAGTCAAATGTATGCTTAGTATTACCAACATCATGTTGGAGGTTTAATGGTGTATTGAGAGCACTAGGAAAGGATTAAAAATTAATTTTAATACTTCCAAATTTTTCGTCTGTCACTGAGATATCTTCAGGTAGTACAATAATAATTGTAACACAAGCACAAAGACAACACAATATGTAATGAAACATGTGGGTGACTCTAAAGTCCTATCTAGGTGGTGTGCCCTCTATGGGTGTTTTTAGGCAGCCTAAAATTAGTTTTTATTCCTTTCCTGAGGTTGTCAATACTCATTAAACCTCTAAGATGATGTTCTCCCAGTAGTTAAACCTCAACACACAGTTAGTATTACCAAAGCTGCCATATAGTAAAGTGGTAGAATAACGAAAGGAGACTTAAAGGAATTTAAGTAATAAATTTGCTTACTGTATATTATAATCATCAAGGAGTGCTATTTCCATGTAACTGGTAATATATTATTGTATATTTGTTTATAGTGCATATCTTCATACCTAGTGACAGCTGTTTTGTTGTTTTCAAAACAGCTGTCACTAGGTAATAAGAACACTAGCCAGAAATATGAAATAAACTACCAAGTTAAGTTCTGTGATCTTGGAAAATCATTTACATAGTTTTAACTACTCTCCAAAAAGGAACTGTGAAGTTAATAACTGAAGGACAGTACAATGTACCAAGCCTCTTCATATATGAGAAGCAAGTAATATATGATTCGAGGAAGTGCAGTGGGAACTACTCAATTAAATTGTATTACTATTATCTGAGCAATTATTCTTCATGCCTATTTCTGAAAATGAGGGAAAGATGCATAAGAAAACTTGCTTAATAAGACATATGCAAGTATATTGGTCAAGTGAGATCTTTAACTTATTGCATTCTAAAGAAGATAAAAAAAATAGGAGAGTGAAAAGATAAATACTGCAAAAAGGAAGTTTCCACATGGTCAAATGAAACCACAGAACTTTCAGATGAATGCTCTATTCAACTTTGTTTTATATAGTATTTGATATTATCCCTCAGAAATGTATTTTTACTGTGAGAGAGTGAAAGAATTTTCTTTGAGCTCATATAGAGTAATTTTAGAATAGCCATATTGTCATTCTCTGTATTTATTAAGAATTTGAAGATTAGAAACTGTTTACTAATTATAATTCTACAGAGAATATGATCTTAAAGAGATAAAATTAATGATTTAATATACTGAACTTGTAGTATTATATATACTTATATGTTTACAGTAAATATTTTATTTTTAAATGATGGAGCTTCATTATTTGGATAAACACATGTTGATCTTTGAAGTCAATACCATAATGGATATAAATCTGAAACATTCTAACCAACAAAAATAAAATTATATGTAATACGTCGTTATCTTACTCCACAACTGATTTTAATATATAGGTGGGGAATAACATAGCTGGAGCAATCAAGCTTCAAATATAAAAATACTATGCTGTTCATTGCAAAGTATAATTCTTTGTCAACTAATCTTGCATGTGATCTCTTACCAACTTTTCCAAAATATTCACCACGATTCAGAGATAACAGGTCTACAGTTAGACAGACACATCAGTCTTTGCACCACTCTTGTGCAATGAGATTAGTACACAATCTTTCCACTTCTGTGGAATCTTCCCTGAGACTTCAATTATACAGCCTCAAAGTCACTGAACAGTCAGTTCAGCTAAACACACTTTTAACTGTGTTGATATCCTATCAATCCCTACTGCTCAATTCATATTCAGTTCATGCAACAGCTCTAGTATCTCCTGTTGAGTTTCTTCCTTCACTGGAGATGTAGCTTTGAGGTCAATATTGCATACACTAGGTAGAGAGCTTTTAGCAAAATGAGCAGTCATTAGTTGTGCAATCACTTCTCCAGTCTATCACGAGTCCAGACTTGTGATACATGTTTAGTGTATTTAAACAGCCAGTATCTAAAAATCTATTTTACAATAGAAAAAGAATAAAATAACTGACTGCATTTCCTAGACACAATTGTCACGTCTTCTAAACTTTCAAAAGATCATTACCTTCTTTTATCCATAGAAAGCCAATAAATACTGGAAGATATTTATACAGACCTTCACACTGTCATCCAGTTCAACAGTAGAGTAAATCACTAACACACAGAATCAGGGCTACCTGTTCCAATGGTATTTCTCTTACTACAGAACTTTCCTACCTTCGACACACAACTTTACCCAATTGCTGCAACTCCCCCCCTCCCCCAAAAGAGATAAAATACTAAATGCCTATCCACCCCCACCCCCCTCTAATATGCAAGACCACAGCAATACTGTTACAATCCCACGTATTCAAGACACATGTGAAGATATTCAAAGTAGTTTATGAGTTCTACATCAAATTCAAACTAGAAGATCTCATCCATTCACCTAAGGACAAACTTCATTTCTATTAATTGAGGAGAATATGCTCACCCTGTATTTGTAATCTGGCTTGCTAAAGACACATTGAAAGATCTGTTGACAGCAACAAACATCCCTGAACCAAACAAGTATGGTGTATTAATTTGCTAGATATCTGGAAGACTGTCATAAATATACTTGTAAACTTCTCTTTAACTAACAACAAAGAGGATGCCAAATTTGGACTTTAGTTCTTTATGTTGGACATTATAATTCCACCTATTATCTAATTTTTGCGAACTGCATATTGTAACAAACTGTTTGTGCTCTGAAAGATGCTAGGTATAAAACTAGCAAAATGTTAGCAGCCAAATAATTAAATAAAATACATTATTTATTTTCTTTTTGTGTAGTGAATTAAACACAAATATCAACAATGAACAACTTCCAGCACCAAAGCTTTTCAACACATCAAAAGGAATATAGTTTTTATTGATCTATACGAAATGAAAGAATTTTTAAAACATCTAGGAAAAAATGATATCTATAATAATATATTAACTCACATGAATGAAAACATCAAAAATTATAGAAACAACTACTATGTTACAGTAAAACTTTAGTTTAATATAAACCAAAATAAACACTTCATTTCAACCTTCACATTAAGGTCTATATCTGGAGTATACACATATATATACAAAGAAACAAGCTGCACTACAATCTACATGGCATGCTAAAGTTACTGATCAACCATTACAACTATTGGCCTGACCTCTGGTGAAAAGAAAAACTTACTACATCAAGGCTAGAGTCCAATTATTATTATTATCAATTAGGTTACAAAATTAAATTAAGCTGGAGAGCAACATGTTTACAAAAAAGGAAAAAATTAATAATAAATAAAAAAAAATTACTTATATAAGTACACATAAAAATTACAACCAACTGGTATGAATAATGGCCAATAAAAGCTCAAAAATAGCTTAGAGTCCTCAAGTCAGGATTTTCTGGAAACTAAGTGGGCTGAATGTATGTCATACAAATTCTTGGGATTTTTATGCCACCATTATTGTTAGGGTGGTTAATCAAATTTTCACAGGCTTCTTTAAAGGTAAGTTACATGTGTAATAGATGCTATAAACTCCATGATGTGCTAATGGAGGAGTTGAATATGTTTTTTAATTTTAAAGGTGGTTTAAAAGTGGCATTAAGATTATAATGGTGTAGGATTCTATTATTTTTTTCTGATAACCCTTTAATATGTATATGGGATGGCTATGGTTTTACTGCAATTTTTGTAATAATGTATTTTTTGAAGTAGGTGGAATTCTTCATAAAGTTTTATGAAGAACTTTATTAACAGTATTTTTGATATAATCATTACTTATAAATGTATTGTGAATAATTTTTAATTCTTGTTTAAGAGCTTGTTCATTACAGCAAATTGTTATAGCTCTGTTGTTGAGGGTATTAATGACTCAAATTGTTGTGAAGGGTGGTGATGTGAGTTAGCATGTATATATTGGCCGGAATGTATAGGTTTGCAGTAATACATACATGCTAACTCTTTTGTTTTATTTATTGATCTCTCAAATATTTACATATATACAATGATCATCTTGAGTAACATTCAGCATATTATTTTACAAGGTTCAGTGCTAAGGGCTACATATGAGATTTCAATAATGATGATAACATAGTTTTTTTTTTGCTATTTTTTAAAATAACAATCAGAGTAATAATTTATAATTAAATAGTTCAGAGGTTCACAAGTTATATAATATTACATGTTGTAGTTAATTTTTTTTTTTTCTTCAAAGTTTGAGAAAGTGTGATTATACAACAGCATTTACACATATGCAATTAAAATATTATATTTCTAATTCTCACAAATATACAATGTAAACTCATTATTTACATAATTTTTAAATAAAAATAATAATTTATTACATTATTTTTTATGTTACATAGTAATATTATATTAATATTATCACATAATAATCAGTATCTTCTTTATTGTGATATACTTTACTGACTGTTTTGTTACATAATCTGCATTCTTTGATTATAAGGATTACATGTAGATTAGTGAAGCGAGTTAATCCCACCTACTTCAAAGCTTGGCTTAGCTTTTATGAAGAGAGAGTGGGATTTAGCCTTTACTATTTGTGTTGTTGATACTGTTATGCATGAGATATAGGCATTGGATGCTTGTGATTTGTGATGTGTATATTAGTGTTAATGGTATATTAACTTTGTTGGTACATTTTCCAGAGTTCGTGTTTTAATGTTCTGTAGTTATCTATATGTTTTAAATTTCTTCGTAGGTTGTTGAGTTGTGTGGGTATCTGGTGTGATCTTACAAAAGAATCATACGAGTTGTTGAAGGGTGTAGGGATGTAGAGAGTTGTTGCAGGTAGTGTTATACGATATGTGTCTCTGTTGTTTCGATAGGTGATGTTGAAGTAATTCCTTGTTAATGTCATGTAGTGTTTCAGGTTTTTAATGCTCAGGATTCTGTGTGTCGCCATGTGCTGGTCAGATATTGGCTGTTACATGTATGGTGTCCAAATCACTGTTGACACAATTTTCTTGTGTAATGTTTCTAATTTTGTTAGGTGGCTGTTTGATTTGTTCGCATAGACTGTTATACCATATCTGAGTAGGGATTCGCAGATACCGTGATATAGGAGTTTTTTTACGTTGGATGGAATGTCTTTTTCTTGGAAGAGTTTTGCTGCGATGATCCAGAGTTTGGTATGTAAGTATTCTATATGTTTTGTCCATTTTAGGTGGCAATCTATATAGAGACCAAGGTATTTTGCATGTCTTACAGGTTTGATTTTGGGACATTGGCAGGCATTTTTATTGGTAATGCAGCGGTATGTGTGACAGAGTATCGATAGTGGTGCGGGGTGCATGATTCTTGGGTTGTGTATTATCAACATCTGTGTTTTGGTTCCATTGATTAGAATTGCATTTTGATAGAAGTATGTTGTGATTTCATTTAGGTCTTGTTGTACTTTGCAGAGAGCCGTGTTGATGTCTGTGTGGATTGCTAGTAGTGCAGTGTCATCTGCGTCCTGAAATATTTGATTTCTTAATGACCATGTTATGAACATTGTTAATGTACATGTTAATCTTTTAATGTAGATAATAATCTTAATCTTTTCATGTAGATAATAATAATAGGACTAGCTTTGATGTAGTAAGGTTTTTTTTTTTTTTTTTTTTTTTTTTTTTTAAACAGAGGTTTGGCCAATAGTTGTAACGGTTGGTCAGTAACTTTAGCATGCTGTGTAGATTGTAGTGCAGCTTGTTTCTTTGTATATATGTGTATACTCCAGATTATAACCTTAACATGTTGACTGCCATGGCAATTTTCAGGATTTGGGTCTCAAAAGCCAATTTGATTTATTCAAAATTGACTTTTGAATATAATAATAATCACAAAAACATACAAAATGTGTTTTTTTGGAAAAAAAGGTCTCACGAATTATCTCGTAGTTGGTATATATAACAGAAAGTTCTTTGCAGTAGCCAACTTCAAGTTAATTCGTACTCAGACAAGCTTCGACTTGTCATTGTTTTGCTAAAGCAGAGTTAGCGATATGTGTGTAAATTCATCAGTAGTGAATCAAACTTAGTTGAGTATGTTACATTTACTTCTTTCATGAGTATTTTGTTTTATAATTATTATTATAATATATATTTATAACCCCACAATATGGATAAGAAAAGACCACTGACTCAAAAAGAACTTGAATACCAAGCTAATCTAAGTGAGTCAGAATTTGACGAGATTTTTGCCGAGGATGGTTACAACAGTAGCAATTCTAAACCTTCTGAGGATTCGAGTGAGGACAGTGAAGACGAAGTCATCCCTGAGCCTGAAGATAATCCTGATACTTCCCAAGCAACAACATCAAATATAAATGATAATTTGTGGACCGAAATACAACAAGAACCTGAATAATTTATTTTCCAAGCGAACGTTGGTTTGAAATTAGACACAATCAGATTTTACAGTACAAACATTGGTAGACTTATTTTTTTCAGAAGAGTTTCTTGCATTACTGGTCAAACAAACTAATTTATATGCTGAGCAAGAAATTGCAAAACTTCCACGAGTAAGAAAATCTCACAGGGCATCACAATAGAAGGACATCAGCATTGCAGAAATGAAAGTTTTTATTGGACTTTTATTACAAATGGGCCTTTGTTCTTTTCCAACAATAAAGCATTACTGGAGTAGAAACCCACTTTATAATATAATGTTTTGACAATCGCATATGAGCCGAAATAGATTCCAGTTGTTATTGCGTTATTTTCACTTCGCTGATAACTCAATATCATCTTCAGACAGACTATACAAGGTAAGACCAATATTGAATCGTTTTAATAATATTATGTGCCAAAACTATGTACCAGATAAAAATATCTGTATTGACGAATCAATGATGTTGTGGCATGAAAGATTAAGTTTCCGCCAGTATATACAAAATAAAAAACACAAATACAGAATCAAACTTTATGAACGGTGTGAGTCTGATGATCTTGTTATGAAAATAAAAATTTACTCCAGTAAATCTGAAGAACCTGACCATAATTTGGGCCATACTACTGAAGTTGTTTTGCACTTACTGGAGGAATATCTCGTTAAGGGGTACACATTATATATGGATAATTTTTATAATTCTGTTACTCTTATGGAATTATTGACTGCACGAAAAGTGTGGAACACTATGTAATAACAGAAAGGGAAATCCCATAGAGGTGGTCAATCAAAAATTGAAAAAAGGGGAGGTTTTTTTGGCAGCGAAATGGTCCTGCTATAGTATGTAAATGGAAAGACAAACGAGAAGTACTTTGTATTTTTAACATGCATATTGTTGAAATGGTAGAGGTGTCCAACCGCAATGGAAAATTTTCGATGAAACCAAACATAATTCGAGATTATAATAAGGGAATGTCCAGCATTGACCGATCAGATCAAATGCTGCAGTACCACTCAGCTCTAAGAAAGACCATTGGATGGGCGAAAAAAAATTGAATTACATATTATAGAAATATATATACACAATGCATTCAAATTTTATTATAAAGTAACTAATTCTAACATAAAACTTATAAAATTTAGAGAAGCATTCGTCAAAGCATTGATTGGAAAAGAGATTCTACCAGTTTCAAAGAAAGTTAGATTGGAAGAAATTCGTTATTTAGAGAGTATCCCACCTACTGAAAAAAAAACTGCGTCCAACAAAGCCATGTCGAATTTGTACCCAAGCTAAAACAAAAAAGGATGAGAAACACATTATTATTGTCCAGCCTGCGAAGAGAAGCCAGCACTTTGTGTGGAAGGTTGTTTTAAAAAATATCACAAAAAATAAAATTGTTCTATTACTTTGTATTTGATTTTCACTGTATGAATAAATTTTCTGATCATGTACACCAGCTTTGATTTTTTTGTTCTCTTCCCAGAAGCCAACTATCCTTAGTTATGCATACATACTACAAATATGCTCGCAGCTACACAAAAAAGTTAAATCCAGCAACTAAGAGATCACTCACAGTTGGCCCTCTCAGCCAGATCACCTACTACGAATTATCTCGTAGTTGGCAGTCAACGTGTAATGTGAAGGTCGAAATGCCGAGTTTTTATTTTGGTTTATATTAAACTAAAGTTTTACTCCAACACGGTACTTGTTTCCATAATCATCATGATGTCTTCTAATCAACGTGTAAGCATGAAGGAAAGGATTCGCATGAAGGAAAGGATTCACATGAATGAAAGATGATTCAAATGTAAGAAATATGGAAGAAAAAGAAAGAGAGAGAAATAAAAAAGGAAGGGTTTCAGACAAGGAGACTGCATTCCCCAAAACTATTCTCAACTCTTGAATATTATTACAAAAATAAATTTAAAAGTAAGTCTACATATGGATAGAAATAATGTATACGGGGAAACACTCTAGAAAGTAAGCAAATAGAAATAACTATGTTCAACTAGGGAGCCAGTTCCACTCAATTTTAGGGTGCAGCAGTAAAGTCGATAAGCTGGCCACTTGATAGGGCACACAACTGAACCAGATGATCATGCATCTCCTGCAGGATTCCAAGATCAGCTGGCAAATAATCCTGCTGCCACTTACTCTGGGTCATGCCTAAAGGAGACGAAGTTAGTGAGGACATGGTCTGAGGCCAAATTTGGACTGGAGTCTGGGCATTCCCAGTACATGAGTTATCTACACAAGTTCTTGCTCTTTATGTTTCCTGAATCAATAACTCTAGTATGATAGATGATCATACAAATACTACTGTTTTAACTGCAGATGCAAAAAAGAAAACGTGCGTTTGTAAAATCTAATATTCCTTGGGCTATTTAACCTAAAATCCCCACTTTTCAATCTGCTTTGGCTCAAGATTTCCTTGCCTTACTTTACAGCTTTTACTTGATGCTGTTACTGCTCCCTCAAGTCTGACAACCATGTGCCTCTGCAGTCCATGATAAAAGTAAAGCATACGTTCACTAGCTTATATTAATAACTACAGCTTACACAACAGCGTGAGACAAGCGTAAAAAAAAAGTTGCCCATGATTCCAAAGCATACTGCATAAGAATGTAATGCAATAAACTTGTGGAATGCTCAACTTGCAGACAAGCCTTTAACATGCTTTACTTAGGTTGATGGGTGTAACTTCTGTCCTTCCCTGTACCCACCTCTCTTGCATCCTCATGGTACCATGGTAACTTCAAAGAAAATGACAGACCTCTTGACATCGGTTTTCCCTCCAACTCTTGAACAAGAGAACAAGGCAAATCATCCTACCACACTACCAAAAACTGCCCACTGTATACCTCCTCTGAACTTTCCTAGAAGGACATCAGGAAAACCCTGATTAATCTCGATACTAATAAGGCTCCTAGTCCATATAGTGTTCCTTCAGTTGTGCTCAAAACTTGTGCCTCAGAATTAACACACATCCTGTAGCAGATATATAAGCTATATATTTTATTGGCATCTATTCAACAGCATGAATAGCAGGCCTTCATCGAGTCTGTTCCTAAAAATGGAGACAAAAATCAGCAATTCTAACTATTGTCCCATTGCTCTCACTCCAGTACTTTCAAAAGTGATGAAGTTATGTACAGCCAGCTGCTTTTGCTACCTGGAGACTCATTAATCAATTAGAGATCACTAATATGGATTCTGTCATTCTCATTCTACAGCTGACTCCTCACTAATCTCACCCACTTTTGGACACAGGGTATGGAAAGATTTGGAGAAACCCATGTTGTCATGCTCAATATTTCAAAGTCATTTAACATAACCAGCAGTGACCATTTTATGGCCTACTTCCTGCACTCTGTAATTGGATTGCCAGCTTCCTTACTGGTTGTTCATTGCTTGTCATGGTGGATGGCCTCTCACCAGATTTCTTTATCGATGCTAGAGTGTCCCAAGGTTCTGTACACCCACACTCTTTCTCCTCTACATCAATGACCTTATCTCTTTTACTCCAAATCCTATTCACTGTTTCACTGATGACAGTATTCTTTATTCCTCATTCAAGAAAGCCTGCAGTGGTCAATTGACTGAAGCATCAAGATCTTCCATAACCAATGACAAACACTGATCTTCTCAACATCCTCAAATAAGGTTAAGACAACTGGTAAATTTCAATGCAATAAAAGCTGTCCTGCCTTCTTATCAGCAGGAAAGATCCTACTTCACTCCCTCTTACTTTTCATTAATGTTCTAATTTCCTTTCAAGATCAGCTCTCTCTCTCTCTCTTTCTCTCCCTCTCCTTGGGCTGACTGTCACATCCAGTTTTACCTTTTAGCATCCCCAGCCTCTAAAAAGCTTGGTATCATTGTTGTGTTCAAAACATTACTGCTCTCTTCCTAACACTTTATAAGTCACAGCTCCAACCCATCATGGAATACTATTTCCACATTTGGGGTGATGCACCCATATACTATCCAACTCCAAACATGCCGAACAAACTTCTCTTATACCCTTTCATACCATCCATGAACATTTTCCCACCAAATATATGTATAATTCTTTAAGAAACATATCAATAGATTTCCTCCTTCTCCATCAACACTTATCAATATATCAATGTAAAAACAACAGTGGGACTGGATGGTACGTCAGCTTATGTGCAAAAGGATTAGCATTGTCTGTGACAAAAATGTTTAATCTAAGACTCAGCTCTGGCAAGATTCCAAGTGAAAAGAGGGTAAGATAGATAGTTCCATTACATAAGCATGTCTTCAAGATAGAAGAAGCAAGTTATAGACCAATTAGTATCTCTAGAGTGATGGTTATGGTATTGCATAAGTTGGTTAAAGGTAAAATTCAGGAATGGGTAGATAGGAATATGATACTTTATAGGGGACAGCATGGTTGTAAAAGGTGGTTTCTGCCTTATTGATTATTTATTCACATTTTATAATAAAGTGACAGCAGAAATGGATAAAGGAAATAGTTACACAATGATACTGATTGACTTTACAATGGCATTTGGCAGAATATCACATGGAAAATTATACGTAAGCTGGAGCAAATGGGAATGGATATAAGACTGATTAAATGTGTGTGGGTTGCAGAATTTAGTTGACAGGCCAGATAGGACATGATAGACACTTAGAAGTTACTAGGGATTGTTATAAGATTGACAAAAAAAAAAAAAAAAGAAAATTTTCAATACATGAGGAGTATGGGAAGAACAACAGGCCACTCCTGGTAGTTGTGTAAAAATGTGGTTATTAAGAGTGTGTAGACCAGGTTCTTTGCTCAGAGAATGGTGAATAATGAAATGAATTGTTAGAGATTGTCATGAGTGTTCTGTGATAAATCATTTAACTCCATGGAGATACCCATATAATAATAATATCTCAAGAAGATTATCATTGTATCTAGTGCTGAATACTATTCAATACAAAATACACAACCCTGATCAGCATTGCATAAATATAGCATGTTGTATTTGCTTAGAAAATTCTCTCCTGTTCTGATGATTCTTTGTTTCATTAACACTTATTATGTCAATCTGATACTTATCAAATTTTTCATCGATGCTGCTTATGTTGATGGTGCCAAGTTTGAACTCTGCTGATCTTGAATTGGGGTTTGTTCTTGTAGCTTACCCTTTGCTGTTCACTTTCATTTCCCTGATGAAGAGAGTGGGAGCTTGTTTAACTCGGTTGAAATTGTATCACTATATCATCATTAAGTCAAAAAGAATACAGTTTGGTTGGCAAAATCCCAAACTACCAGCCTATCTTCATTTGATCAGTACCCAGGTAGAAACCATTAATACAATATAATGAAATAACTACAGCACAAAGAGAAATAATCAAACAGTAGAAATAATTGTTTCAACATTTTGTCTCTGTCACAGAGATATCTTCAGGAATGCAATTGTTAAAATTGTAATAACACACAGAGGGAGAAACCTTACCAGGTAGAAAACTTAAGCCTTTTGGCTCTTTACTTTAATAATTACTTTTATGCAGCAACCAAGAGTTTGCTTATGAAAAATACATTTTTCTGACATTTCAAGTTCCTTGGTACTGAATGAGAGTTTTTGCTCTCTTAAGGTTTCTAACTGGTCTCTGAAGAGAACCAACCAGTTCAAAACAACTGTCAGGTCAGTGAAACCTTATCAAAATGGACTAATAAAAGGGGAAGATATAGACATTTGGGTGGCTCCTATGTCTTTTAAGTAGCTCACATTTAATCAACTCGTGAATGCCAGGGAGTATTCCTGTAAGCTCTCTGGTCAACTTAGCTTATGAAGCTTTTATAGTTTCTAAATTCGGGTTTGAAATAATGCCGGGCTGAATATCTACTTTGCTTATATAATTTTGCATTGCCAAACTGAAGCCTTTTGGCTCTTTATTTTAGTAATTACTTTTACGTACCAACTGAGAGTTGGCTTATGAAAAATACATTTCTCTGACATTTCAAGTTCCTTGGTACTGAAGAAGAGTTGTTGCTCTCTTAAGGCTTCTACCTGGTCTCTAAAGAGAACCAACCAGTTGGAAACGGTCATCGGGTCAGTGAAACCTTATCAAAATGGACTAATAAAAGGAGAATATATAGACGCTTGGGTGGTGCCTATGTCATTTAAGTAGTCCACACTAAGGCACCTTGAGAATGCTAAGGAGCGTATTCCTGTAAGCTCTCTGGTCAACTTACCTTACGAAAATTTCATAGTTTCTACATTCAGCTTTGAAATAATGCTGGATCTAATATTCAGTTTGCTTAAATAATACAAAAATTATACTTATTAATATATTTTTAATATGCTTTCATTTAATGGATCTTTATTGCCAAACTGGGATGTAACAACCGAAGAAATGTGCCCCCCCCCCCACCAAACTAGAATCATTCAAGTGCAGACCAAGAATCCACTTCTGCAAAGTACAACTTCCCAACATGGGAATGCTATAGCATTAAAAAGATTTCTGTTCAGGTCCCTGATAGGAAGAAACAGTCAGGCCAGAAAAACTTCAAAAAACAGCATAAATAAAAAGCAAATATCCAGGCTCATAGGTAAACTTCACGTGTTTTAAACAGTGCCATACTAAGGCAACTCCAATGACAAAGGTTGTATTGTCATAAGCTCTCAGTAAATTCATAAGCATTTAATTAAGTTTCAGATATCTGCCTCTGAAACAAGGATGGATTTTTATCATCCTTTCATTTAATAATTTTACATCACCAAATTCAAGCCATCATGGTTCAGTCTTCAAGCATTATAGGATGATAACTGAAGTTTTGAAGGCAAGAAAAAAGCTTGATGCCCAAGAGGGTCAACATCAGCTTACAGACGATCATCAATCAGCTCACAAGAGAAGGAATGCAAACTGCTGCACTGTTCTGAGGACAAAGTCCACAGGTTTTGAACATAATTATAGCCATACATGGACATGAGATTTTGAACCAGAATTGAAAAGTCAATCCTCACAATGGAAACATCCAATCGCTCTTCATTCAAAAATTTTCTTCATTCTTTTCAGTCTCTAGCACATTATTAAAGATCAGCTGCAGTTTCTTTAGTTGTCTTAAGCATTTCTATTGCTATATTATCATTGCCCAAAGCCTTTCCACTTTTCATTTTCTCTGTTACGTCCATCATTTCATTATTAGATATAGTTTCTGAAAATGAGGTTTCCGGCTACCAACATGTTAGGGTTTTTTGCTGTGATTTCCTGAGCACAAAATGTATTGAAGAAACTTCCTGTAGTATGCTCTTTCACAGTTAACACAGGAAATACTCTGTTTATGGACTAGAAGGAAGGCATATAAACAGAGTATTTCCTGTGTTAACTGTGAAAGAGTATACTGCAGGAAGTTTCTACAAAAGGTTTTGTGCTCAGAAAATCACAGCAAAATGTTGGTGGCCGGAATCCTCATTTTCAGAACCTATATCTAAAAATGAAATAATGAACATAACAGAGAAAATGAAAAGTGGAAAGGCTTTGGGCAATGATAATATAGCAATAGAAATGCTTAAGACAACTAAAGAAACTGCAGCTGATCTTTAATAATGTGCTAGAGACTGAAAAGAAATCTAAACAATGGAAGAAGCAATGATAATTATAATTCCCAAGAAAGAAGATCTCATCATGTGTGATAATTGGAGAGGAATAAGTGTATTGTCAATATACTAATTCCCCTCCTGCAAACATTTTCTGTAAAATATTGATAAATATTAAAAATGAAGTAGACAAGATATTAAGACACAAACAAGCTGGTAGGTTAGAGTACTGCATTATATTTTTACCTTAAGGAACATTGCTGAACAAAGCATAGAACTTAGAAGACCATTATACCTAAATTTTATAGATTTTTCTAATTTATTATCAGCATCGACATAGAAATATTAAATTGATTATTAATAAAAATTATGGAATTCCTGATAAATACATGGGAATAATCAAAGAAATGCAAAAGAGAATTAAAGGTTGTGTTATTACACAGCAACATCTGAATGGTTTGAGGTAATATCTGGTGTAAGGCACGGTTGTGTAATGTCTGGCTTATTGTTTAATAGTCACTGATTAGATTATGAGAAAAGTTTCAGGTGCAAGAAGAGGAATATAATAGAATCCTATATCACAGTTAGAAAATCTAGATTATGGAGATGACAGTCTTGATATCATCAAAATACAATAATACAGAAAGAAAATTGGAAGAGTTGTATAAAATAGATGAAATGGTTGGTGTTAAATACAACTAAAAAAGTTCTTAGACTAAACAGCAAATTCCACAAAGAAATAAAAATTAATAATCAGAATATTGTAAAAGTTAAGAATTTTCCATACTTGGGAATCAATATAAATACTGAAGGTGGAACTGATAGGAATATAATGCAAAGAATGAATAAGTTAATGATATGGAGATCTTCAAAATATCATAATGAAGTAAAAATAAAGACCAACGGAAAAAAAAAAAAAAAGGAATGGAAATCAATTGTGGACAGATACTGATAATGGACAGCAGAGAGATTTCTGGAGTGGCTTTAACATGGATCACAGAAATAAAATCGAAAGACTTGAATTAACCTGGCAAAAGATGGCAGAAAACAAAAGAAGAATGGCTGGCTGGAAGAGTTGGAGAGAAGTTACACTTAAAAAGGCCAACGTGAAAAAGGTCAAAAGAATCTGAATGAAATGGATCTCGGCCTTATGTGCTATGAAGCATGAAGAGGATAAGAATATATAATCTTATGGATTAGATATTTCATCCTCAAGTAAAGTACTAGCAAATCAGCAAAATATGCCATATAGTAAGGTGTCTTGCGCTGTTTGCAGATACATGGGTCATCAGCCCTGAATAGATAAGAATGTGGATGACTGTGATCTGTGGAGAGAGTAACAAGTACACCTTTTTTTGTTTATATATATATATAAGAGAACCAGAGCAACTGCTCTGTCGAGCCATGTCCTGCTTTCAATAAACACGAACAACGAAGGCCACCAACATGAAATAAATTGGACATTGATTTCAAACCTACACATCTGCCATGATGAAATAGAGCGCCGCATTGTCGAGTCAAGGGAAATCACCTTAGACCCTTTTCATTTGAATAATAATCTTAGCTATAATTTGGCAGACTCTTTCAACTCTACTATTAGATACTGGAGATTGCGTGATTACACACACACACAGGTGTACAACAATAGAACTTTAACTCGGACTGTAGTTCAAGCTCATAATAACTGTAATTTACAGTCGAATATTATGGCTTTATAATTGTATAGCTTTAGAGTGTGTCAATGTTAATTTAAGTGTCTTTATTATCTTTCTATGTTCTTATCGCCTGAAGAAGTCATTCTTGACGAAACATGTTGCGTTTTTTCAAATAAATGTCATTGTGTTATAATTCTCGGGTTTAAGTCAGTTAATTTAGAAAAATGAACATATCCCAACCCCGTGTTAATAGTACGTTTCATATATATATAAATATATATATAGATCAGACTGCCAACACTTAATTTCAGTATAACCTCATGCAATTTATTTCTTAGTCCTTCCTTCCAGGATGAATGCCACTCATGAATTCACTTTATTTTACTAATTGCCTGTAGTCTGTATGGGGGGGAAATGAAACAGAACACGGAGAAAATATGAGCTGATCTAGCAGATGCAGCTGCAGTTTTATCTCTCGTGATTCCAACTGGCTGTATATCCAGCACAATCTAACATCCAAACTATGGGTCCTCATTTGATACAGTAATCGAAGTACATCACACACAAGATAGGAGAGGGCCTGTAAAGATCTCAAAAAGTCATCATCATCATCAAATTCCTGTCATCTACCCTCAAGGGGGGTACAGGATATGATGGTACTACATGAAAAATTTACATCATTACTAACTTCCTATCTACAATTTTCCTCCAAATCAGTCTGTTACTTGTCAAGACTGCAACATTATCAGATCACATATTTCTATCGTCTAAGGCACTTTGTACAGTATCAATCCACCTATATTTTGGTCTTCCTCGGGGTTGTTTTCCTGCCAACCTGGCAGAGAACACTTGTTTTGCTAATCTTTCCTCGTCCATTCTGTTTAAGTGACCATACCACTTGAGATTAGCTCTGCTAATGCATTCCTGGATGACGACAATGTCAAGTTCTTTCCTAATATCCTCATTTTTAATATGATATTGCCATTGATGACATCTGTTCATGCCTCTAATCTTTCTCGGACTCTCACATCTGCAGTCTCCAGTCTTTGGTCAAGTGTATTACTTCTGACCCAGCTCTCAGATCCATAAGTTAAAACTGGTTTCAACACTGTCTTGTATACAGCTAATTTAGTGTTCTGACTAATTTCTCTCTTATTCCATGTGAATTTATTCAATTGACTTCCTACCATACCAACTTTGTTGATTTTGTTGTCTATTTCCATGTTTAATTTACCATCTTCACTAAAAATCGTGCCTAAGTAGATGAAAAGTTTTATTTGTTCCACTGGTTCTCTGTTCAAAACACAATTGACATTATCAACGATTCTCCCTAATTTAATTGTCTTTATCTTTTTATTCTGACCTTCATACCATATCTATTACAGCAGTTATTCAATTTGGTCAATGAATCTTCAAACTTGTAGCGGATTTATTTAGAAGTATAACATCGTTCGCATAAAGCAAAGAGCTGACATTAACATCTCCAGTTCGGATATCATGTTTAATACCACTTTCCTTCATAATGTGATCCATATAGATAATGAATAACAGAGGGGATAATGTACATCCTTGTCTCACACCAGATTTAACATTAAACTATCTTCCTGTACTTCCTTCAATTCTAACTGCTGACTTGCAACTCAAATAAAGACTAAGTATTGCTTGATATAATGCCCCATTGACACCATAGAATAGCTTTTCTTTTGGTACATTGTCATATGCCTTTTCCAGATGGACAAAACTTAAATACAGAAAGCTGTATAACTGAGAGGAGACCTCCACATAGCCATTAAAGGAATGTGGAGAACAGACCAGGGCTTCTGACCTAATGTCCAATCCTCACCTTCTCGTGGTGCACCCTGTTGGGTACCTACTTTGATATGAACGAACGAGGATGGGCTGGCAATTTGGGATTTAGCCGACCAAATTGTATTCTTATTGGTTAAACCAAAATAAAAAATTGATGGTACAACATGACAAAATTTCATGCCGGCTGGGGCATCGCCCGGTTAAACAATGCCCCAGTTGTTTTTGCCAGGGAACCAGGGTGAACAGCGAAAAGTCAGCTACTGGAACAAATCTGAAAACATATCCCAACTCAACATCACCAGAGTTAAAGATCGGTACTATCAACGTAAGAAGCCTGAATGGCAAAGAAATGGAGCTAGCTGAAGAATTTGATAAGTACCAGATCGACATAATAGGGGTGACTGAAACAAAAAAAGACCAAAATTGGTGAGATCTTTCTGAGCAATAAATACAAAATGTGATAATCAGGCAATGACAATCAAGGAAAGAAAGGAGTAGCCATAGTATTCAACACAAAATACGAGGCTAATCTTCTCGAATGGCAGTCAGTCTCAAGTAGAGTAATGTGGGCAAATATGAGAATGGGGAACTGGACAATGAGACTTATTTGTGCCTATGGTCCCACAGAAGGTTCTACTAAGGTAGAAGTGGAGGAATTTTTTTGAGGCTTTAGAAAAAGCAACTGACACAATGAAAAAGGAAAAGTTGGTCCTTGTTGGGGATCTAAATAGCAGCGTAGGAAATGATTGTGAGACATACAAAAATATTTTGGGAAAATTTGGAGAAAAGAGCAAAGCTAATAATAATGGCAAATATCTGTTGGATTTCTGCTCAGGACATGGACTGGTTATTACTAACACCATGTTCCAACATAAAAATGTGCACAAATTCACATGGAGAGAAGAGGCTAGGAATAGGAAAAGTCTCAGTGACTATGTTATTGTTGACAGTGATGTTTTCTCCCTGGTGCAGGACACCAGAGTGTACAGAGGATTTGAAATTGGAAGTGATCACTATTTAGTCCTGAGCAGGATAAAATTGAATTTCATATTGAAAAGAATAACATGTAAGAAAGTTTTAAAGCGAATAAAAGTTGAGCAGCTCTCAGATGTGAACTATAGACTAAAATACAGAAAGATTATTGAAAATAAAATAAAAGAGTTTGAGAACAGGAATCAAACCTTGGAGATTCAGTGGCAAACTCTAAAGAAAACATTGATTGATTCTGCCAGAGAGACAAGTGGTGAGGTTGTGTGCAAGGATAAAAAAATCAGAACTCCATGGTGGACACAGAAAGTTAAAGAGGCAGTGAAGGAAAAGAAGAAAGCATATCAAAAGTTCCTTGCAAATAAGTCAGCTTTTACTCTTACAGAATACAGAGACAAATGTAAGAAAGCTAAACAGTGTGTAAAACTAGCTAAACAAAAGTCATGGGAGGACTTTGGCAAGAATATAGAAAATAAATATCAAGAAGGTGGCAAAATATTCTGGAGGTTGTTGAAGAAGCTTAGGAATGGAGGAAAGAGTGCTGTAAAAGGAATTAGAGATGAGATGATAAAGATGACATGAAAACAGGAGAAAAAGATATCCTTGAAATATGGAGTAATTACTTTGAAAAACTGCTAAATGAAACAAGAAGTGTTGACAGCACAGTGATAAAAAGCACTGACCAGGCATGCAGTCAGGAATACATATCCATACTTGAAGTAGAAAAAGCCATCAAAGGCTTGAAATGTGGAAAGGCAGCAGGAGTAGATGATATTCGACCAGAAATGTTGAGGTATGGTGGTATAAAAGTCTTACAGTGACTGCACTGCATAGTTCAGAAAGCCTGGATAGAGGGACGAATTCCCGATGATTGGAGTAGAGCTCTCATAGTACCCATATAAAAAAAGGGAAACAAAACTGAATGTGAGAATTACAGAGGTATTTCCCTACTGAGTGTTCCTGGCAAGATCTATGCAAGTATACCAGAGAAACGGTTGAGAAGAATTGTGGAAGAAAAGCTTGGTGAAGAACAAGCTGGATACAGGCCAAATAGAGGCTGTCAGGATCAGATCTTCACTTTACGACAAATAGTCGAGAAAGCATGGGAATATAACAAACATCTGTATTTAAGTTTTGTCGATTTGGAAAAGGCATATGACAAGGTGCCAAGAGAGAAGCTATTCAATACGCTGCAGTTATATGGTGTCAATGGGGCATTATATCAAGCAATACTTAGTCTTTATTTGAGTTGTAAGTCAGCAGCTAGAATTGAAGGAAGTACAGGAAGATGGTTTAATGTTAAATCTGGTGTGAGACAAGGATGTACATTATCCCCTCTGTTATTCATTATCTATATGGATCACATTATGAAGGAATGTGGTATTAAACCTGATATCAAAATTAGAGATGTTAATGTCAGTTCTTTGCTTTATGCCGATGATGTTATACTTCTAAATAAATCCACTACAAGTCTGCAAGATTCTCTGACTAAATTGAAAAGCTGTTGTAATAGATATGGTATGAAAGTCAGCAATAACAAGACAAAGACAATGAAAATAGGCAGAATCATTGAAAATGTCAACTGTGTTGTTAATGGAGAACCTGTGGAACAAGTAAAACATTTCAGCTACTTAGGCACGATTTTTACTGAAGATGGTAAATTAAATATAGAAATAGACAACAGAATCAGCAAAGCTGGTATGGTAGGAAGTCAATTGAATATGAAAGAAATTAGTCAGAACACTAAATTAGCTATATACAAGACAGTGTTCAAACCAGTTTTAACTTATGGATCTGAGAGCTGGGTCAGAAGTAAAACATAGACCAAAGACTAGAGACCGCAGATATGAGAGTCCTGAGAAAGATTAGAGGCGTGAACAGATGGCATCAATGGCAATATCATATTAAAAATTAGGATATTAGGAAAGAACTTGACATTGTCAGCATCCAGGAATGCGTTAGCAGAGCTAATCTCAGGTGGTATGGTTACTTAAATAGAATTGGAGAGGAAAGAGTAGCAAAACAAGTGTTCTCTGCCAGGTTGGCAGGAAAACGACCCAGAGGAAGACCAAGATATAGGTGGATTGATACGGTACAAAGTGCCTTAGACGATAGAAATATAAGATCTGATAATGAAGCCCAGCAAGAAGTTATTCATACCTTCACTTCTGGATGGCCTTTCATTGCCAATTACTTCTATTCAAGGAATATCACCAGTTTTTAGTTTAACTGAGGTATTTCCACCTTTGCCAACGAATTGCTTTAAAAGAAAAGGATGTATTATCAAAGATAATAGAATGATACCAAAAAAGAGGCTGAAAAGAGCACTCCGGTGGATGCAGCCATTAGAAGTTGTTATTCATTTAGAAAAAAGTGGAAAATCGCCAGAAGACATTGAAGCTATCAAATATTTCAAAGCTGCATTTCACATTGAAATTGCTAGACTTTTGAAGGTCCAATATTCAGTTACTGCTGTTCCATATGAGGAATATCTGGATGTACTGAAGAATGGCTATGTGTTTAGGATGAGTGTAGCATGCCACAAAGAAATTACATTGCTTAAGCAAATAAAAACACCAGCAAAGATCTGATAATGTTGGAGTCTTGACAAGTAACAGACTGATTTGGAGGAAAATTGTAGATAGGAAGTTAGTAATGATGTAATTTTTTAATGTAGTACTGTCATATCCTGTACACCCCTTGAGGGTACATGGCAGGAAATTGATGATGATGATGATGATGTTATATTCCCATGCTTTCGCAACTATTTGTCGTAAAGTGAAGATCTGATCCTGATAGCCTCTATTTGGCCTGAATCCAGCTTGTTCTTCACCAAGCTTTTCTTCCACAATTCTTCTCAACCGTTTCTCAAGTATACTTGCATATATCTTGCCCAGAACACTCAGTAGGGAAATACTTCTGTAATTCTCATATTCAGTTTTATTTCCCTTTTTATAAATGGGTACTATTAAAGCTCTATTCCAATCATTGGGAATTCGTTCCTCTATCCAGGCCTTCCGAAACATGCAGTGCAGCCACTGTAGGACTTTTATACCACCATACTTCAGCATTTCTGGTCGAATATCATCTACTTCTGCTGCCTTTCCATGTTTTAAGCCTTTGATGGCTTTTTCTACTTCAAGTATGGATATGTATTCCTGACTGTATGTCTGTTGAGTGTTTTTTACCACTGTGCTATCACTGCTTGTTTCATTCAGCAATTTTTCAAAGTAATTACTCCATACTTCAAGGATATCTTTTTCTCCAGTTTTCATGTCACCTTTATCATCTCTAACTCCTTTTACAGCACTCTTTCCTCCATTTCTAAGATTCTTCAACAACCTCCAGAATATCTTACCACCTTCTTGATATTTATTTTCTATGTTTTTGCCAAAGTCCTCCCATGACTTTTGTTTAGAATGTTTTACACAATGTTTAGCTTAAGGGGTGCTTAAGGGTGAAATCTGTATAACTGAGAGGAGACCTTCACATAGCCTTTAAAGGAATGCGGAGAACCGACCAGGGCTTCTGACCTAATGTCCAATCCTCACCTTCTTGTGGTGCACCGTGTTGGGTATCTACCTGCATACTGAACAAACGAGGATGGGCTGGCAATTTGGGATTTAGCTGACCAAATTGTATCCATATTGGCTTAACCAATATAAAACATGATGGTATAATCATTACAATATGACAAAAATTCATGCCGGATGGGGCATCATCCGGTTAAACAAGGCCCCCCGTTGTTTTCGCCAAGGAACCAGGGCGAACAACGAAAAGTCAGCTACTGGAACAAATCTGAGTTAAAGTAAAAGATTGGTACTATCAACATAAGAAGCTTGAATGGCAAAGAAATGGAGCTGGCTGAGGAATAACTACAAGATAACTACAAGATCGACATAATAGGGTTGACTGAAACAAAAAAGACAAAAACTGGTGAGATCTTTCTGAGCAATAAATACAAAATGTTATATTCAGGCAATGAAAATCAAGTAAAAAAGGAGTAGCCATAGTATTCGACACAAAATAAGAGGCTAATCTTCTTGAATGGCAGGCAGTCTCAAGTAGAGTGATGTGAGCAAATATCAGAATGGGGAACTGGACAATGAGATTTATTTGTTGTGCCTATGGTCCCACAGAAGGTTCTACTAAGGTAGAAGTGAAGTAATTTTTTGAGGCTCTAGAGAAAGCTGCTGACTCAATGAAAAAGGAAAAGTTGGTCCTTGTTGGGGATCTAAATAGCAGAGTAGGAAATGATTGTGAGACATACAAAAATATTTTGGGAAAATTTGGACAAAAGAATAAAGCTAATAATAATGGCAAATATCTGTTGGATTTCTGCTCAGAACATGGACTGGTTATTACTAATACCATTTCCAACATAAAAATGTGCATAAATTCACATGGAGAAAAGAGGCTAGGAATAAGAAAAGTTTCATTGACTATGTTATTGTTGACAGTGATGTTTTTTCCCTGGTTCAAGACACTAGAGTGTACAGAGGATTTAAAATTGGAAGTGTTCACTATTTAGTCTTGAGCAGGATCAAATTGAATTTCATATTGAAAAGAATGACATGTAAGAAAGTTTTAAAGTGAATAAAAGTTGAACAGCTCTGAGATATGATCTGTAGACTAAAATACACAAAGATTATTGAAGAAAAAATGAAAGCGTTTGAGAACAGGAACCAAACCTTGGAGATTCAGTAGCAAGCCTTGAAAAAAACCCTGATTGATTCAGCCAGAGCAGCATGTGGTGAGGTTGTCTGCAAGGATAGAAAAATCAGAACTCCATGGTGGACACAGGAAGTTAGAGAAGCAGTGAAGGAAAAGAAGAAAGCATATGAAAAGTTCCTCGCAAATAAGTCAGCTTGCACTCTTAGAGAATACAGAGACAAATGTAAGATCTCAATAAGTCTGTATGTATATTTTTGGCAGCTGCTTTCTTTTTTGTGTACAATCACAGGCTGGATAGCATGTAGCTCAGATAACATGTAGCTGCATTCAAGCGGAATTAGAATGGAGATAAGGTGGTCAAGAAAAGTAGCAGCACAACCAGAAGAGGTCTCAGATCTCAAACCCATAGTATAGTAATGTAAAAAATAGTAGTGCTCTGCTCTGCATATAAGTGAGAGGCTACATGAAAGAGTGCAAACTTGCCATGGAGTAATACTAATTATCATATGCAGTGATGATAATGTTGTCAACTTCATGCCCGCAGTTTGCACAATCTCCTTTACATGCATATAAAATGGCAGTCTAATGTGTAAAATACTGAACTTTCTAATGTATAGAAACTATACTAATCCACATAAGATGTTTAGCCAATTACTTTATTTTTCAAGAATAACTGTTTTTTTCAGTGGCAGAGTTGATTTGTTGCTTCAACCTACTCTGTTTGCAAAATTGCATCTAAATGTTAATGTCCTCTCTGTATCCATTCTACAGAATGGATACAGATGAGAACAGAGTATGAAGATGTTTGATACTATCTTGCACTTTTTTGTCTCAGTTGAAAAACCTTGATAAGTGGGAATCCTAAAGAATTCCACATTTATCATTGTTTAACAGATAGAAAAATAAGATACAAAATTTTATGTAGGAAAATGCTTGCTTCTAAGTATCTGCTATATACATGTGATATAATATAAAATTATTTTAGCATAATGAAAAGAGATTGTAAGTTGTTAGAGGAAATAATTTTTTTGATTGTGCAAGGGCGTTAATACTGTATAAATTGAACAAAGATTTACTAAAATTTGTAATACTTGTCTGAGGAATGACTTGCATAAAATATTGTGAACAAAGGTTCAAAGGGCAGAGGCACGCCAACAGAAGGAGAGATGGCCTCGGGTAGTCGCGTGCTCACGGCAGAGTATGCTCAGAAGAAAATCGGAAATAAAAGGTATGAAGCAAGACCCATGTGGGTGATGTGCTACGCACTGGGTGAGTTACGAAGGTTGCAGAGATTACTGGTACGGGAGATGGAAATAAAAGAGTTAGGAATTCCCCCCCCCCTTGCTCTTGTAAATTTTTTCTTCCCTTGGCTGGTGGTCGGAGGTCGTCTGGCAAATAGAAGGTTGAACAGAGGAGTGGCTCTGTCCTGATGTGTTCGGACTAGGAACAGTGGTAAGCTATGTTCACAGTCTGGTGAGCGATAGCAGGAAATGCCGTCCAAGTGCTGGTGATGTTATAAGCTCCTGATATAGTATGATGAAGGAGTACATCTCCGTTCGTGCATCCGCAATCCTTGGAAACACTCAGAATCTAAGTAGCAGACATTGTGAAGAAGAAATTGCCCAATGCCACAGTTATGCCTGGAACAAGTCAGTCATGCCAGAATCATGTGAAATCACAGAATGATCAGAGAATCCAAGGTATCTTATCGTCTAAGTGAAGAAGAAGGAAGATCGACAGAAGGAAGACGGTTCAAATTGAAGGAACAAGTATGAAAAGCCTTAGTGTATGGTAATGTTAAAATTTCCTTTGTCTATGCTATGTGTGTAACTTACTATGGTGTTAAGTTAAGTGAAATTAAGAGATATTAAGGATCGAGGACTTTGATTTATTTAGAACAGGACTGTAGCATGTTAACAGTAGAAAGTACAGTGAGTTAGCTCATATACAGGTTAATTTAATGTGTATGCTTTAGAGAAAGCTGAGATGAATTAGTCTGAGTAATGAGATATATAATGAATGTTTAATGAAAAAATATTACTCTAGAATAACCATCTTTGTGAATGATTTATTAGGAATGCTGTTTTTGATACTCTTGTTTCATTAAGGATACATGCAATCTTATCTGATTAGTATCGGAATTTAGTATGAATGTTAATTGTATTGTAAATGTGTTAATGTGCTTAATAAACCTATGCTATTTTTAAACCTAAGTGTCTGAATTCTAGAATCTGAAGCACCACTTGAAAAAGGTTCGAATCTGAGCAGGGAAGAATAGGTTACATTGTGGGTCACGGCTGCAAATCAATAGTCACTAGTGTACATCTTGAAATCACTTCTTGGTTAAGATAACTTTATTTAATCTAACTGTTTTAGGTGGCACAGCAAAAAAAATAAATATTCCTAGAGCTCTATGAGAAGATAGATTTCAAGAACTTTGCCACTCAGGTTTTGGCTCACTCCTGAGGTAATCCCTTTGCTTCTTGGAGGTACTACGTGACTCTTTAGGGAAGATCGGAAGTATAGTTTAAGAGATTGGGACACAACAGAGGTTTGTAAACGTTCTTTTAAAAATGAGTAGTAAGAAGTTGAAAAAGGTTCGAATCTGAGCGGGGAAGAATAGGCCTTCTGTTGCTACTGGGAAAATAGTTTGTCCCATCCTTAATTCTGGGTCAAAGTAAAGCGTGTGTACAAAAGTGTACACAGACACCTTTTTCTGCTAAAAACCTGAACTCCTTACTAAGAATCCATAAAATGATTTGAAAAATTCTAGGTCTTAAATATCATAACTCAATTGGAATCTGGCAAGCATCATCATCGTGAAATCTCGTACATTGTTTTGTACAAGCATTATCTTGTACGTGAAATCTTGTACATTCAGGAATTGTACAAGATATGATATGATAGTACAACATGAAAAGGTTATATGATTATTAATTTTCTATCAATATGTTTCTAAATTAATCTGTTATCCGTAAGGACTCCAATACTGCCAGAACTGATATTTGGGTCTCCTAAGGCAGTCACTACTGTATCAATCCACCTAAATGTTTTTCCAGCCATTCTGGCAAAAAAAAAAAAAAAAAAAAAAAAAAATCCATTTTGCTAACCTTTCCTTTCCCATTCTGTTTAAATGAACTGCATCATGTGGGATTAGCTTTGCTCACACACTTCCCTGAATACAAATATGTCAAGTTCCTTCCTGACATCATTGTTTTTTAGTATTGTGCTATCAATGATGCCATCTGTATCATAATTTTTCTCAGAACTCACATATTCATGATCTCCAGTCTTTTATAAAGCATTTTATTTATAATCCAGTTGCAGATCAATAAGTCAAAATATACACCAGCTGTATACACTATCTTGTATATAGTTGGTTCAGTATTTTTTTTTTTTTTTTTTACTAATATCTCTCTTATTCCATATTTATTTACATTTATTCAGTTGGCTGCCTGCCACACCATACCTGATTTGTTAATTCTGTTTTCTATTTCCACATTCAATTTGCCATCTTCACTAATAACTGTGCCTAAATAGCTGAAATGTCTTACTTGTTCTATAGGTTCTCCATTCAGGATGCAGTTTGCACTGATTCTGCCTATTATCTTTCAAACAATCATTATTCAATTTAGTTAGGGAATCCTACACCTCTATGGATTTATCGATATGTATAGCATCATCTGCATAAAGTAAACAGTCAAGAATGAAATCTGCAATTTTGATAAAGTTTAATGCCAATTTCCTTCATAACGTGAACCATGTAGATGATGAATAACAGTGGAAATAACATACAACATGTTGCACACCTGATTTAACATGAAACCATTACTTGTATTTCTTCAGTTATAACTGGTGACTTACAATATTGCATTGCTTGATCATAATATCCTATTTACACTATAATGATTATAGTATTCTGAACATCTTTTCTATTATCACGTCTTTTCCAGATCTAACAAAACTTCAATACAAATCCTTGCTATATTTCTGCGATTTCTCAACTATCTGCCTTGAAGTGAAAATCTGACCATGATAATGTCTAATTGGTGTGATTCAAGCTTGTTCTTTTTCATAGCCTTTTCTCAAGTATAGTCGAATAAATCTTACCATGAACATTTACTAGGGAAATTGCTCTGCAATTCTCACATTGTTTTATTTCGCTTTTTATATGAGGGTTGTTCCATAAGTCCATGCAAAAATGAAGAACACATTTTTTATTTTTCAACATAGTCTCCCCTTTGAGGTCTATATACTTAGTCCAATGATGCTTGAGTTTTTTATTCCCATCCATATAGTATGATTTGTCCAACTCTTCAAAATAGGTAGTTGTTTCGGCAATCATCTCATCGTTTGATGAAAATCTGTTTCCTGCCAGCCATTTTTTTTTATGTTTGGAAACAGACAGTAGTCCGAGGGAGCCAAATCTGAAGAGTAGGGGGAATGCAAAAGGACTTGATACAGCTTCAAGCCGTCCTTGCACAACAGTTCACACATTGATGCTTTTGATCCAGTGTGAGCAAACACGACACCCATCTTGCAGATAGTTTTCTCATATGTAAATGTTCATGTAAAATATTATGTACGTGGTCATTTGAGATGCCCACAGCTTTAGCAATTTCATGCACCTTCACACTTCTATCATCCATCACCATATCATAGATTTTTTTAATAATTTCTGGATTAGTGACCTCAACAGGGCGTCTAGAACATTCAGTGTCACTTATGCTCATATGGCCACTTCGAAAGTTACTAAACCACTTATAAACCATTCTAATCGAAGGTGTAGACTCACCATAATATTTATCAAGCTAGCTTTGGTTTCCTGAGCCGTTTTGCTTTCAAAAAGTAATGTTTGATTACTACACAAAATTCTTTCTCATCTGTTTTTCACAAATCACAGTATTTGATCGATTCAAATGAATACCAAACACAGAGTAATAGATCTACTATCTGACTGAAACTTAGTGTGTGATCCTCCAACAGTTGCCAGCAACTAAAAATAACCTTGATACGTACTGGTGGCCATCTCTTAGACTTTCCACGGGCTTATCGAACAGCCCTCGTAGATGAATACTATGAGTTCAGCATTCTAATCATCTGGAATAAAGCCTTCTGAATTATGCAGTCTGGCCACAGTAAAACATTTATAGCTCCATATCACACTATTTCAGCAGCTGAAGTAGAAAATTATCTACTCCAGTTACCTTTCCACATTTCAGGCTTTTGATAGCTTTTTTTTAGCAAAAATACTGATATGCATACTTCTTGAAAGTTTTCTATACCATTATGCATTCACTGCTTGTTTCATTTAGCAATTTATCTTCAGTTTTAATGTCATTTTATCATCTGTGATTCCCCTTTTATGGTACTCTTTCCTTAATAGAGGAAAACCTTTTTCAATAGCCTTCAGAATATTCTGCCATCTTACTATTTTGTTATCAAAGTCTTCTCATGACCTTTGTCTAGTTAGGTTTACACAGTGATTCTTCAGTTTCTTACATTTTTCTCTGTATTCTATCAGAGTACAGACTGACTAACTTGTGAGGAACTTTTGATATGCTTTCTTCTTTGACAATGCTGCTTCTTTAACTTTGAGTTCACTCAGATATTTCTATCCTTGAAAACAACCTCATCTCACGACTATCTGAACTGAATCAATCAATGTTTTCTTTTAAGTTTGACAATGATATCCAAGTTTTATGGTTCTTGTTTTCAACTTCTTTCATGCTTTCTTGAATAACGTTTATATACTTGATCTATACTTCACTTGTAAAAGCTACTCAACTTTGATTTGTTTTAAAGCTTTCTTTCACATTTATGTTTTCAATATGATATAATTTTATACTGCTCAAAACTAAATGGTGATACTACTATTCAAATTCTTTGTATATGCTCCTATGTTCTGAACCAATGTGAAAATATTGCTATCAATAATAACACAGTCAATGAGACGTTTTTTAAATTTCTTCTGTCATCTCTTGACGTGAATTTCTGTACATCTTTAGCTGAAGAATGGTGTCAGTAATGACTAGTCCCTATCCTGAACAGAAATCCAGCAGGCTTTCTGCTAGATTATTTCTGTCAAGTCCATAACTCTGGGTCAGAATATAGAATATGTATATATCAGAAGTGTATACAGGCTTTTTTTTTTCCTGAGAAGCTGACCCCTTGAAATAATTTTAAGAATTCTACTATTCCAATATTGCAATATATAGCAGTGGTCTCAAACTGGCTGCCTGCAGGCCACATCCAGCCCCCAAAGCAATTTTACACAGCCTGCGAATACATTTCAACCATGTATTTGTTGTAAATACAGTGTTTATAGTTTTAGAGACATAGAGATATGGACTGAGCTTATGTGCACATAAGCTCAGTCCATATCTACAATTTACAATCAGTAAATTTAGTTCACCAGCCGACAGTTGGTGGCGCTTCAGTATTCTAGTGTTTCCAATGCACAGCTGCGCAGTTCATATTGCAATATAGATGGAGACAAACTAATGTACAGCTTATAAAACCTGTTTATTTGTGCTTGTTGTTAGATCTACATTATATCAATACCTATCATTTAGAATTGTGCATAACTTTTGAGTGTTGCTTTCATACGAAAATTCATCTTGTTGAATTAAAGTTGTAAATAAAATTATAATAGTGATTTTAATTAAGAGATTAAACTGCAAGCCATGTCTTTAACAAAGAGTAAAAGAAAAGTGGACAAAGAAGGACGTGTTTTTCAAGATAAATGGGAAATTATGTATTTTTGTGGTGTTGTGCGCAGTAAAATTGTATGTTTTATTTGTAATAAGGGAATATCAGTTCCAAAAGAATACAATTTAAGTCATTAAGAAACGAATCATAAAGAAAAATTTGAAATGTTGGAAGGCAAATTGAGGGAAGAAAAGTTACAGTTTCTGAAATCTGGTTTATAACGACAACAAAATTTTTTTACTGAAGCAAATAAATCCAGTGAACCAACAGTTCATGCAAGTTTTGCTCTTGCGCACATCATTGCAAAATGATCGAAACCATTTACTGATGGTGAATTCCTTAAAGATTGTTTGATTAAGTCTGCTGAACTTCTTTGTCGTGACAAACAACAATTATTTAAAAATATTAGTTTGTCAGCCAACACAGTAGCGGAACATATTAACGAAATTGCTAGTGATTTACAATGTCAGTTATAAGAAAAAAGTATAGATTTTGAAGCATTCTCAATAGCAGTTTATGAGAGTACTGACATCACAGATATAGCACAACTTGCCATTTTCGTACGAGGTATTACTGATGAATTTGAAGTAATTGAGGAATTATTGGAAATAATTCCTATGAAAGGAAAAACTGGTGCACAGGATATTTTTTCTGAAATAAAAACTGTAATAGATAAATATAAATTAAGTTTGGATAAAATGGTTGGATTTGCAAGTGATTGTGCAGCTGCTATGGTTGGTAAAAAAAATGGAGTAGCGGTAAAATTAAGAAATATAGTGAAAGAAGAAAAACTTCAGAATAAATTTTGCACTATACATTGCATTATTCATCAAGAAGCACTTTGTGCCAAAAGTTTGCAGATGGATAATGTTATGGAAACAGTAACTAAAACATTAAACTTTATCCGTGGACGAGCTCCGAATCATCAAGAATTTGTTGCATTGCTTGAAGAAATTGAAAGTGAGTATGGAGAAATGATTTATTATAACGAGGTGAGGTGATTAAGTCGAGGAGCTGTATTAAAATGGTTTTTTGATTTAATAAATGAAATCAAAATTTTCATGAGACAAAAAAATAAAACCATTGACGAGCTACATGATGATACATGGTTAACAGATTTAGCATTTCTTGTTGACTTAACCGGCCATTTAAATATTCTCAATAAAGTGCTGCAATGAAAGAATAAACTTATCACTGACATGTATGCTTGTATTAAAGCTTTTAAAGTTAAATTGCAATTATGGGAAACACAACTGGAATCAAAAAATTTCGTACATTTCCTACATCTTAAATCCTACCCTATTATTTCAAATGAAAAATCTCAAGAATATGCAAGAAAAATAGCATTATTACGACAAGAATTTGAAGAAAGATTTAAAGATTTTAATGATTTGGAGTCCGATTTTACATTATTTTCATTACCATTAAAAACTAAAGTGAATAGTGAATAACGCAGAAAATCTACAAATGGAGCTAATTAATTTAATTAATTTACAGTGTGATATAAATCTTATTCAAAGATTTGAGGATACAGATTTGATTAACTTTTATTCGTACTTGTCGAAAGATAAATTTCCTCAGTTACGAATTTTTGCAATAAGAATAATCGCTTTGTTTGGGAGTACATTTAGTACATTTATATGTGAACAGTTATTTTTTCCGCAGTTGAAAATTAATAAGTGTAAGAAAAGAACCCGATTGACCAATGAGCATCTGCAATCCATGATGAAGATAGTTTCTAGTAATTTTTCTCCAAGGCTACAAACTTTAGCAAAATCGAAACGCCATCAAGTGTCAAGTTGCGGTAAGAAATAAAGAAGTTTATAATTATTTACATACAAACATATGTATTTTTTCTGTATGTGTCGGAGAAAAATTTAATAAATAAAAGTAAGAGAATACGTGGTGATTATTTATTCTCAAGTTATAAAGGTTATAAAAGGGTTTCATAATTATAAAGGGGCGATATCCATACATTAGGGGTAAGTACGGTGCAATATAAATATATATATATATATATATTTACTCTCATTTTGTTAAAAAAAAAAAAATTCCGGCCCACCACATGCTTTCACATCGTGCATTCGGCCTGCATGCAATTTGAGTTTGAGACCACTGATATATAGGATCTGGACTACATCACTTTACCTGAAACTGTCCCCTATTCAAGAAGTTTATTTTTGTCTGGTTGTGAATACTATAGCTACTATTTCTTTTCCTAAAACATTAATGCCAGAATATAACATCATATAATTATTAACCCTTTAAGTGCTACGGTCGAGTTAACTCGGGCACAGAAAAAAATGGAGCCCTCAAGTGGACACCCCTTGCAGATTATGTAAATTTTTATAAAACACTATTATTACCATTTTTGTGAGTGAACAAGTGTATATCAAGAATGTATGATGCTGTCCGGACTTCTTACTTGTAAGAATTTTAATTGATTTTATTTATAAATTTTTTTCAAAATTAATTCAGCACATGGGACAATGTCAGTAGAATATAAAATTAGCAGTTAAAGGGTTAAGAAGTATTACCTGTTCATTCAGGAACATTCGTCAGCTCTACTCAAAACTCTGAAAATTCCAGAAACCATCCTGACTTCTTCACCTTACTATCTATGAAGCTGAGCTTTCTACAATTCAGCTGTCCAAACAGTGAAATCATCTTCCTGGATCCAAAATGTGCACAACTCCAACTGGCTTCCCTTTTCCAACACCAGTGACTTAGGTGGAAATGATGCAAACATTTCTATTATAAGCAATGCCCTAATGTAAATTGTACAGCTATATACCCAAATTCCCGACAATCTTCACTATACCAAAACTCTTTTTTTTTTTTTTTTCTTCTTTTTTTTTTTAACTAGTTCTCTTTCCGGATAACACTGCAGAGGTCACCTCTCCTCTCAGTAACTCAGATCACAATCTTGTGCAAGTGTTCTCTCCCACAGAATGCTCTCCCTCAAACTATTCCTGACATCACGTTCTTTAGCACTACAAAAGATACCAAGTGGGATGATCTCCATAACTTGTACTTTTCTAAACCATGGTTTGATTTTTCACTCTTCTGATTACTCTGAGCAAGTCAGAGTAATTATCCTCACAAGTATGAAGGTTTTTATCCTCCATTCTTCCCCAAAATTCATATTGACTTTCAAAGCCATGGATTGACAGAAGTTGTACTGAATCAGATAATGAAAAAATTCAGCATATCAAGAAGCAGCAGCAAGAACTGCAGCTTTATACCCAGCCTGCACTCAAGCCCACAATACTGAATCATGAAAAATGCAAAACAACCATCAGTAAATCAAATCTGACTTCATAAAGATCACTAGCAGAACACCCTCCTGTCCAAATGGAAGCCATGCCTTCTGGTCTCTTGTAAAGGCTGGGTCAGAAGTGAAACACTTGACCAAAGACTAGAGACTGCAGATATGAGAGTCCTTAGAACGATTAGAGGCATGAATAAATGGCATCAATGGCAACATCATATTAAAAATGAGGATATTAGAAAAGAACTTGACATTGTCAGCATCCAGGAATGCATTAGCAGAGCAAATCTCAGGTGGCATGGTCACTTAAACAGAATGGGCGAGGAAAGATTAGCAAAACAAGTGTTCTCTACCAGGTTGGCAGGAAAACGACCCAGAGGAAGACCAAGACATAGGTGGATTGATACGGTACAAAGTGCCTTAGACGACGGAAATATAAGATCTTATAATGTTGGATTCTTGACAAGTAACAGACTGATTTGGAGTTAGTAATGATGTAAATGTAAATTTTTCATGTAGTACTAACATATTCTGTACACCCCTTGAGGGTACATGGCAGGAATTTGATGATGATGATGATGATGATGAATACTAAACATTTAACTGGAATGTCAAACTTCTTGCTCAACTGTCACTTGCACTCCCCCTTCCTCACATGGCACAATGGGCTTATAGGTTCTACCTATCATGTATTTTAATCCTTTATGACTCAGCACTGTTTCATTTTTCTTTCTCTCCCCACATCCCTTTTTTTCAAAGTAAATTCTTCATTTTGTAGATCTTATTTTGTTCATAATTTGATACCACATGATCACCATACAGTATACTCAAATACTCAATACAAATGAAATGTATAAAATGTAAATATCATGTAATGCTGGAACATGAATTCAGATTTGGCAGTGAGGCTAAGAGTCTGTGTGTGTGAGGGGGGGGGGTGATATATATATATATATATATATATATATATATATATAGCTTTGCGACACTAAAATCTAAATAATCCAGTTGAAACACTACTCATATAATAAATCAGTGAATATGAAATGAAATGCTATTGTCTGGTATCTGTTACTGTATCTGGTGCACAGCAAGTCAGAAACTTTTAGAAGATGCAACAATTCATAAAAAAGTGAAAAACAACTATGAAATAAAGTTTAAAAATGCATAGTCATGTTTCATTTTGAGGGATGCATAAGTATTTACAAGCATTTATCCACAGGCTCACTTACTTTGTTTTGGCACAAAAGTAATAGTTACTGTGGTCAGTTTTAAGAATTAAGTTCTTCTAAATGCAATTAGGTAATATTATTGAAGAAAATTTAATGAACTCTCACAATGCCAAATGCACTATAAGAATAAATTTATAAGGATAAGTCTTAACAGTTACCTTTAAAAGCATCGGCTTGTTGTTCAACAGAGGCTTTCACCATCTTCCAGAAGCAGTCACTAACAGCAAAACTCAAATTTTGTGTTGTGCATTGTGAAAGATTCAGCACACCTTCCCTGTTCCATTATAAACATGTAAAGAAAAATAAGTGCATATACATGCATGAAAAAAACAGAAGACATTAACAGCACTGTACCTGATAATCTCAAGCAATTGCAAGCATTATTGTTTTATGAGGATGATGCAGTAATATGGACAAAAACAGATTCATTGAGAGAAATGAGAGCCTGGATAATAGCTCTACAATACAGTAATTAATATATTCAGATACTGCATACAAATTCCATTCCAGACTACTGCTGAATGGAAATCATATATTCAGCAGTATTCTGCATCATTTGTGAGGTATCCAATTTCAAAATAAAAATAATTATCCAAATACACTAGTAAGTACAATTTATCTGACCATTAAAAGAATGACCCTGGAATTAATCCACCTTTGCATGGCAAATGATTAGTCAGCAATGTGTAATTGTGCTTCAATTATCAGAATGCCAAAATGTCTTCCTGATGCAGTTGATAAATGGCAGATTACTGTAATATTACCTTCTTAAAGTAAAAATGTGATGATAATATGGTAATGTCAGAGTGAAGAATGAGAAAGTGAAACTAGTGTATTTTACCATGCTATGATAAAAATGAATTAAGAATGGATATGATGGCAAACGATTCAATGAGTAGGCTATGTAGAAGGAATGGATTCGAGTTTTCAGATATGTGGAGTGAGTTTGGTATCAGGAGTCTAGAAAAACTAATAACTGGTATGAGACCTAAAACAAAGAGTCAGGGAAACTAAATTATAAAGGGAGGAATGGTGTGAATGTGAGTGTAAGAGCGACAATGTTATATAACTATGTTAATGATGGGAATGGGCTTTGTCATGGAAATGTTGACGAGGAGAGAACGATTTCAGCTTTGTGTTAATCTGGTTTCAGACCCATGTAGACATCTTTGCACACATTTGATGTGTGCAAAGATGTTTACATGTCTAAGGCATTAGAGAAGAATAGAGATATGCGAATTGTCCAACTGTGTCAGGCAGACTGCAAACAAGACAACACAAAAGAACAAACAGGTAGATTATTATGTCTGTACATGAATGCTAGGAGTATCAGAAACAAAGGGATAGAGTGTGCTGCCTTATTCAATATATTACGACCTCAGATTGTAAGTATTAGTGAGACCTGGCTATCAGAATCAAAGTTCTAACTAATATCAAGTGTCAAGGCTACAGTAATTTTAGGCAGGATAGAGAGGATAGGGCATGCTGCTAATGATATTGGCTGACTTGAATCTAGTTAGAGTTAAGACTTATGATTGTAGTACTACTACTAACAATATTTCATGTGGCAGTGAGTATGAAGCCACCTGGTGTGAAGTGGAATCTAACAAGATTGATTACATAGTCGGTTGTTGTTAGAGACCCGGTGGATTGGTTGATAGTGATGAAGAAATGCATCATCAAATAGAAAAGATGAGTGTGAAATGAGTAATCATAATGGGAGACTTTTAATTATTCAAATATTGATTGGGTAGCAGAATCTCATGAGAAGAATAAAAATGCATTTATTGAGCTGTTTCAACACAACTTCCTCTTTCAGCATGTGACAGAAGGAACTCGAGGGCAAAGAGTGTTAGATTTGATTATAGTGTCAGATGGCGTTTCAGGTAAAGACATAACTATTCACTTAAATATAAAGAACTAATAAGCTTCATTTCGGCAATATAAACATTATTTAAATTAAGGGGATATTAAATCCCACATTGTTTTAAAACAAAATAAGAAACTCAAAGGTTGGAATCAGAGAGTTTCATGCCGAATATAGTAAACTATAAAGTATCGGCGACCACCAGCATGAGCTAATGCAAGTGACCCTAGTACGTAGTACAATGCCGGAGAACTCGCAGCAAAGTCGGTAAAGTTCTGATCGCTATTCTTAGGTATTTTCCATAATGTAAAAACACATTTCCTAGGAAATGTATGCTGTTATTACATTATCGTAGGAGGTCACTACCCAGACCGGTTTCAGCCTTTTTTGAGGCTTCATCAGTGAGTAGCAGAGTATATAAGTTCTTCTCGCTATACACTTTGGTATTAATTTGGTCTAGCTACTCACTGATGAAGCCACAAAAAAGGCTGAAACCGGTCTGGGTAGTGACCTCCCACCATAATGTAATAACAGCATACATTTCCTAGGAAATGCGTTTTTACATTATGGAAAATACCTAAGAATAGCGATCAGAACTTTACCGACTTTGCAGCGAGTTCTCCGGTATTGTACTACATACTAGGGTCACTTGCATTAGCGCATGCTAGTGGTCGCCGATACTTTATAGTTTACTATATTCGGCATGAAACTCTCTGATTCCAATCTTTGAGTTTCTTATTCGGTTTTAAAACAATGTGGGATTTAATATCCCCTTAATTTAAATAACATAACTATTCTGCTATAACTATAGACGTAATTATATAACTGTTGGTGACAGCGATCATGCAGTACTCACTTGGGAAGTGACAAGTTTATGAATGTTCCATTCAGAAAAGGTTGCATGCTGAACTGCAAAACAGGAAATTATGTCCAACTGAGGAGTATACTGAGTTCAGTGGAATGGGTTCGGTTACTGGATGGAAAGAATATCAACAGTGCATGGGAGGCATTTAAACAACACTTAAATGATGCGATATCAGAATGTGTCCTAAGAGCTCGAAGAATAAATAGGGTAGGAGTCAAATGAATGTGTAATCTTATTAAGCAAGAGATTCATAAGAAAAGGACAACGTGGAAGGAATACCATTTGCATATGGATGATGTCCTTTATGAACTTTATAAGCAGCAAGCTAGAATGGTCACAACTGTGGTACAGAAAGCAAAGTCTGAGTATGAAAAGAAACGGGCTCTGCGTGCCAAAGACAACCCACAAGAATTCTATTGATATGCTGCAAGTAAAAGAAAGAATGAATATGAAAGAATAAATCCAGATGGCATAAGGGTTACAGATACAGAAGAGGTTGTTCAGTTAATGAGTGCCCATTTTGTTAAAAGCTATCAACCTGGTGTATGCAACATTGAGCTCACTGTTACCTCTTCATTACATGAAGGATGAAGAAATGCAGGTGTATGAGGACAAGGTATTAGAGCTGTTGCACAAACTGAATAAGAATTCAGCAACAGGGATTGATGGGATATCAGCACGTGTCAAAAGAGTGTTCAAACTGAATTGGGCATGCCTTTGACCAGGCTGTTTAATATGAGTCTCAGAACAGGGAAGATTCCACAGGAATGGAAGGAATGTATGGTAATTCCATTGCACAAGGGTGGTGCAAAGACCGATGTATCGAACTATCGACCAATTAGTATCTCAGGAGTGGTGGTGAAGATTTTGGAAAAATTGGTTAGGGCTAGCATTCAGAAATGGGTTGACAGTGAATCTCCACTCTGCAATGAACAACATGGGTTTACTAAGGAAATGTCATTTAGCAACTTTCTCACATTCTATAACAATGTTACCACTGACCTAGACAAGGGGAATGGATACACCATGATACATTTGGATTTGGCTAAGGCTTTTGACAGAATACAGCATGGCAGACTGCTGCATAAATTGGAGAAAATGGGTTTGGGTTATACAATACTAGCATGGATAAGAGGATGGCTGACTGACAGATATCAAAAAGTGGTATACAGGGGATCTGAGGCTGCAAGGTTTAAGGTAGCAAGCAGTGTACCACAAGGATCAGTGCTTGGTCCACTGTTATTCAATCTGTACATTAATGATATTGGGATGGATTTGAAAACGACATATAGTTATTTGCTGATGATGCAAAGATAGGTAGGGGTAATTAGGAATGCTGCTGATATGCAGTCTTTGCAGAATGATTTGAATAGGCTGGAATTGTGGGCATGGGAAAATGGGTGTCAGTTCAACGTCAGTAAATGTAAAGTTATTCACTTCGGCATGATTAGATATTCAATGTCATATTATATTGGTGGGATTTATGCTAGAAGAAACTGATGAGACTAGGGATCTTGGAATGTTAATAAATAGGAAGTTGAAGTTCAGGGGCCATGTGGCAAAGATTGCAAATACAACTCAAAAGATAACTGCAATGCTGAAACGAACGTTCACATGTAAAGATAAGGATGTTATTTTGCCTCTTTACAAGGCCTTGATAAGACCACATTTGGACTATTGTGACAGGTCTGGTCTCCTGGTTTCGGTTGTGATTCTGATATATTGGAAAGATTACAAAGGAGAGTGTTAAAAATGATATCAGGATTCTGGAATAGTGATTATGAAGACAGATTGAGAATTTGTAGACTGCAGACACTAGCAAACAGGAGAAAGAGGGGAAATATGATTGAGACTTACAAATTTCTGAAAGGGTCATACAGGATTTCAATTGATGAAATTTTTCAATTTATGGAGGGCATCCTTGGAAGCTGAGAATGAAGGCTGCTAAGAAGGGGGGGGGGGAATAGATTTTTCTCTCAGAGTGTGGTGTGTGATTGGAATGGATTGCCATTGGATGTTTTCAGTGCAAGCAGTGTGAATGTATTCAAGAATAAGTATGATAGCTGGTGTGTATGTAGTATGTCGCCTCCCTCGATGAGTCTCTGACTCCCTGGAGGTCTCTTTTAATAATAATAGAAAAATAATGGAATTATAAAATTTATTTTCATGATGTAAAAAAGCATGGAAGTAACCTGTCCCCAATGAATCTCACACTTGGACAGAAGAACCCACAGAACCTGCAGAACCAGTAGAATACTTTTGCCATGAGTAGACAAGAGTTAAGGAAGAAGGAACAAGGTGATATTTTTCTTGAAAGCTGCAGATTTTAGTTGTTGGAGGAACTCATGAAGAAGGCTATTATACAGAAATGAAACAGATGTAATGAAAGAAGAAAGTAAGTTTGCTAAGTGTGCAGTCAAATTTTCAGAAGATTTAGAGGTGCTGCTGATTGTGTTTTAACAATGCTTAGTTAACAGCATAAAACAAAGGAATTTAGTTCAGCAGCATACCATGGACGTATGTACTGAAAAAAAGAGAGAACTGAAACAATATCTGTGAAATAGTGGTTGAAATGGGTCAGTCAGAAGGATCAATGATTGGCTAAACCACTCTCTTCTTGACAGGATCACAAATTTTTAGGGAGGTTTTTTGTATACCATAATATGAGTGGGAAAAGATTGTATGACAAGTTTCTTTCAAGAGTGACAAAACTGTTGATAGGATGTGTTTTTCAGCAAGACAGAATAGAGGAATATGTTGGTCCAAGAAGAGAGAGACTGGATCATGTATGGTGAACTGAGTACAGGTATCTCTTGCTTAACGCGGGATTTGATTAACGCGCTGAAATTAATTGCGACAATCCCATGATATATGCATCAAGAGTTTTGATTAACGTGCTTTAAATTTACCAAAATTGCATCAAATACGACATCATTGCTACAAACCATGGACATGGGCATCATTGCAACTTTCAAAGCCTATTTTAAAAAAGACATTCTCAAAAGGCAGTCGAAACAACAATGGGAGAAAATGTGATTAGGCTCCAAGAAGTTTGTAAAAATTTTAACATTAAACATGCAATTGAAAACATTCATGATTCGTGGGAGCAAGTGTCTTCTAGCTGCATGAGAGCTGTGTGGAAAAACCTTTTGCCAGAATGCACTAATGACTTAGGTGGTTTTCAAAATCCTGTGAACAACATGGTTGAAGAAATCATTGCAATTGGTGAAGAACTTGTTTTGATATGTTGATGCAGAAGATGTTAAAGAATTATTGGATTCAAATTCAAAAGATTTCAGTGACAACAAACAAATGGAATGTGAAGATGAGGTTCCAAAGGAGATAACAATCAAAGAACTGGATGGAATATTTCACAGTTTAGAATCGCTTAAGCAACAAGTAATGGATATGGATCCAGATGTTAATCGAAGAATGCTTGTTCGCTGAGGTCTAGAGAATCATTTTGTTTGTTATCGTAGAATTTATGCTGATAAGAAAAAAAAAATTAAAACTGTTCGAACGACTCTTGATAACTATTTTTTGATAAAAATTGCTGTAACTGATGTAGGTACAGGCATTTAATAAACATTTATTTTGCATTCATTTTTTATCTTTCCTAAACGAGTACCATATAAAAAGAATTATTAATACAGTAATCGATCATGGACAAATTGTAATTTTTATCATTGTTCATTATATTTGATTAATGCGATTTTGATATACGTGGTAACATTGAGGGATTAATTAATTGCGTTAATCAAGGGATACCTGTATTATGAAAGGCGAAGTGAGATCCTTTTGTGAGAAAAAATAAAATAAAATAAAGAACTGCATTTTGGCAACACAGCAAGTGACTAAGTTATCCCTGTGCAATTGAAAAAAAAAAAAAAAAACACAGTTTGATTTTATTCAAGAGTCTGGTGTAGAAATTTTTGTAAGCTGTGCAGCTTGTTAAAATGAACAGAAGGTATTTTCACCAACAACACTAAAAACTCACATCCATTTCTTCTGCACAGCTTGCACGTGAAGTCATTTGCTTTCACCACCCTCCTCCTTAACTCAGTACTGCCATATCTGGTAGCAATTCTGCAGTTTTTACTCTCTCAACATTTCTTTCTCACTTCTTCCAACAGACCTTTCATATTTTCTCTCATGGTATGGTGATTCAATCTTAAAATTTGCACTTGCTGAGGGAGTCACCACTTCTAGTTTCCCAAGGTTGAAAATTAAAAATATGACAAAAGTAACTGAAAAATAAAAAAAGAAAAGTAAAACAGATGGTAGTTCTGATAAGTACTAACCAACAACAACAACGTATAGGAATAATAGTCAGCAAGAAAAGGTCATTTATGACTTCTTGCTAACCAATAACAGAAAGAAGTGGTGAAAAAGTGGAAACTATGGAACAGAACAGGCACTCTAGCATTGTGGAGAAGAAGCCATCTGATGAAAAGACGCACTGCTAGAAAGCTCAAGCTCCTGAAAGATCTGTGCTTTTTAATTTGTTAAGTGGTTTTTTTAGATTTAATGGTGTATTTTTAGTATATTATGGTAGATATTTAGTGTTATTATTGTACTGCAGCATTTTATAACATAATTACAAAAATATTATCAGTTTTTACTCCTCTTAAGAATGACGAAAGCTTGTCACAACAGGCCATATCTGGTAGCAATCCTGCAGTTTTTACTCTCACATTTTTTTCTCACTTCTTCCAACAGACCTTTCATACCTTCTCTCATGGTATGGTGATTCAATCTTAAAATTTGCACTTGCCGAGGGAGTCACCAGGGTTGAAAATTAAAAATATGACAAAAGTAATTGAAAAACAAAAAAAGAAAAGTAAAAGAGATGGTAGTTCTGATATGTACTAATAATTTAAGTAGTGACAAATATAGTATGAGAGAAGAAATGAAAGGTCTGTTGGAAGAAACGAGAAAGAAATGCAAGAGAGTAAAAACTGCAGGATTGCTACCAGATATGACAGTACCAAGTTAAGGAAGACAACGATAGCAAATGATTTCACACGGCAGGGCTGTGCAGAAGAAATGGATGCTTGTTTTTAGATGTGGAGTGAGTTTGATGCCAAAAGTTCCTAAAGAGTGGAAGGAGGGGCAAGATTGTGCCACTTCATAAAGGAGGTGATCGAACTCAAGCATCAAACTATAGGCCTATCTCTGTGTCAGGTGTTGTGGTTAAGTTGTTGGAGAAGCTTGTGAGAACTAGGATCCAGAGTTGGGTTGACAACAATGGTATAATCTTTGATGGACAGCATGGATTTGCTAAAGGGAGGTCATGTTTTAGTAATCTACTTACTTATTACAATAAAGTGACTGCTTCCTTGGACAGAGGAGAAGGATACACAGTAATATCCTTGGATTTCGCAAAAGCTTTTGATAGAGATTTCACTATATTATTTCAGGAAATTACAACGTACTAGGATATACAATAAAATAAATTTTAATATATTTCTATATTTTGGCAACGTCACGCTGCCATTTTCAAGAACTTATGTACAAGATATGTGCACGCAGTCACAGCACAAACAATAAATGAGTAAGAAGAATGAAGCTATTATTTCTCCTAAAGTCCTGATGGTGCCCTCTAGCGGGCGATGTTGGTATTCTTGGGCGATTGGGCTGGAGGTCTTCTGTAAGTTTCCCAAATTTGAGGAAGTCTCATGCAGCCAAATTTGTTGAGGTTTGGTTCGTTTCTTAGGGCTGAAGCTGATTCTATGAAAAGCCTTTCATATCTGTATTTGCTACGGTGTATTATCCTGGCTTTTTTCCACCGTATTCTATGGCAGGTATCCAGAGCATGGTCAGCAAGACCAGAGTGGCTGTATTGGTGAAACCGGATGTAGTCCTTGTGTTCTGAAATTCTGATATTTGCTGTCCTGCCTGTTTGGCCAAAGTAGGACAGCTTACAGCTGCAAGGGACCTGGTACACCCTAGGTAGGTATAGGGGGGGAGGTTGGTCTTTAGTTGAGCGGATAAGGGATGCCAATTTTTTGTATGGTTTGTAACAAGAAGTTAAGTTATGTTTTTTTAGGATTTTTGTGATTTTTTCTGAGGTGCCTCGGATGTAAGGCATGGTGATGGATTTAGAGTAATCCTTGTTGTGAGGGGGAGGGGAGGGTTGTGGTTTACTGGTTTTAATATTTTTTGGATTTTTTTTGGGGAGTAGCCATTGGCTGAGAACGTGTTGCAGCTGTAAGCTGTCCTACTTCGGCCAAACAGGCAGGACAGCAAATATCAGAATTTCAGAACACAAAGACTACATCCGGTTTCACCAATACAGCCACTCTGGTCTTGCTGACCATGCTCTGGATACCTATCATAGAATATGGTGGAAAAAAGCAAAAGGCACTTCGTATCTATAACCATGCCAGCCAAGCCTTACTCAGAGAACAAATTGCCGCCACTCGCCGTTTCCTGAGTGAAGCTAACTCAGCTATACAGGCACTCGAAGTTGACCTTTCAAGCACCTTAAGCCACAAAATTTGGTCGATTTTACGCGACATCTCGTGCACTGCAGCGGAGAAAGAGTTTAGATTAGTCCGAGATCGACACATCAAAAAAATTCGAAAATTTAAGAAAGGTCGCGATCTCTAAACCGCAACTTCCTACCAATACGGTAGTGAATCTGTCGTCACTAAGTGTGAAACCCGAAGCACTCGACTTTCAGTTCACAATGAGTTCATTGTGAACTGAAATAGGGCTGTGATATCGGGAAGAAATTTAGCTTGGATTAGCTCTAAGGATTCTTTGAGAGGAACATTCGTAAATAAGGAGGAGACATCAAAACTGACCATTATGTCAGTGTGTTTGAGTGTAAGGTTTTCTATGCTGGCTTTGAAGTGGGCTGAGTTTTTTTATGTATGAAGGTGTGTTGCCAGTATAGTGTGAGAGAGCTTTGGCCAAATGTTTAGCCTAGTTTGTATGTGGGGGAATCAATGCCATCCACTATGGGACGTAATGGCACATTTTCCTTGTGAATTTTTGGGAGTCCATAAATACGGGGGAGTATGGAGTTATATGGTTTTAGTTTGTTGGTGATTTCCACAGGCCAAGAAGTGACCTTCTTAAGGAGCCTGTGGAGTTTTCTAATTTGTGAGTTGGTGGGATTGTATTCGATAGGGAGGTAAGTGGCACGATCTAACAATAGAGATTTCAGCTTACCTGTGTAATCCTTTTGGTTCAGCAATACTGTGGCATTCCCTTTGTCAGCTTTGGTGATTATTATTTTCTTGTTTTTCTTTAATTCTAATAGAGATTTAATTTCTTTACTGGGCATGTTGGTTTTAGGTGGTTTGGCTTTAGTCAGAACACAAGCTACATCCAGTCTAATATCATTGGCGACGTGGCTTGGGAGGTGTCGGATCCCGCGTTCAATCCGTATCATGATATCCTCAGCAGGTATTCTTTTGGGCGCAATGGCGAAGTTGTGGCCACGTGCGAGGGCGTCGAGTGCTTCGGGTTTCACACTTAGTGACGACAGATTCACTACCGTATTGGTAGGAAGTTGCGGTTTAGAGATCGCGACCTTTCTTAAATTTTCGAATTTTTTTGATGTGTCGATCTCGGACTAATCTAAACTCTTTCTCCGCTGCAGTGCACGAGATGTCGCGTAAAATCGACCAAATTTTGTGGCTTAAGGTGCTTGAAAGGTCAACTTCGAGTGCCTGTATAGCTGAGTTAGCTTCACTCAGGAAACGGCGAGTGGCGGCAATTTGTTCTCTGAGTAAGGCTTGGCTGGCATGGTTATAGATACGAAGTGCCTTTTGCTTTTTTCCACCATATTCTATGATAGGTATCCAGAGCATGGTCAGCAAGACCAGAGTGGCTGTATTGGTGAAACCGGATGTAGTCTTTGTGTTCTGAAATTCTGATATTTGCTGTCCTGCCTGTTTGGCCGAAGTAGGACAGCTTACAGCTGCAACACGTTCTCAGCCAATGGCTACTCCCCAAAAAAAATCCAAAAAATATCAAAACCAGTAAACCACAACCCTCCCCTCCCCCTCACAACAAGGATTACTCTAAATCCATCACCATGCCTTACATCCGAGGCACCTCAGAAAAAATCACAAAAATCCTAAAAAAACATAACTTAACTTCTTGTTACAAACCATACAAAAAATTGGCATCCCTTATCCGCTCAACTAAAGACCAACCTCCCCCCCTATACCTACCTAGGGTGTACCAGGTCCCTTGCAGCTGTAAGCTGTCCTACTTTGGCCAAACAGGCAGGACAGCAAATATCAGAATTTCAGAACACAAGGACTACATCCGGTTTCACCAATACAGCCACTCTGGTCTTGCTGACCATGCTCTGGATACCTGCCATAGAATACGGTGGAAAAAAGCCAGGATAATACACCGTAGCAAATACAGATATGAAAGGCTTTTCATAGAATCAGCTTCAGCCCTAAGAAACGAACCAAACCTCAACAAATTTGGCTGCATGAGACTTCCTCAAATTTGGGAAACTTACAGAAGACCTCCAGCCCAATCGCCCAAGAATACCAACATCGCCCGCTAGAGGGCACCATCAGGACTTTAGGAGAAATAATAGCTTCATTCTTCTTACTCATTTATTGTTTGTGCTGTGACTGCGTGCACATATCTTGTACATAAGTTCTTGAAAATGGCAGCGTGACGTTGCCAAAATATAGAAATATATTAAAATTTATTTTAATGTATATCCTAGTACATTGTAATTTCCTGAAATAATATAGTGAAAATGCATAACCAACGTCTAAGCCTTTCCACGAGAACTTTTGATAGAGTACCTCATGATAAGTTGACAGTCAAACTAGAGCAGATGGAGTTGGATATTAGATTAGTGTATTGGATGGGAGACTGGCTATCTGAAAGGTATCAACAAGTTGTGTATGGGGGTGCGATATCCAGTAAAAGGAAAGTCACTAGTGGAGTGCATCAGGGGTCTGTTTTAGGTCGATTACTATTTAATTTGTATATTAATGATATTGGCAGTCATGATTTGGATTCATAACTCCCTTTCAAAACAGTTAAAACATTATAAATTATGGAATGAAAGAATAATACAAGCTAGAATAAAAATAGATACAGGCTATTTAACAATAACTGGTTTATATGCCCCAGAAGGAGGAAAAGAACAGGATAATATTGATTTTTATAATCAGCTACAAAACATATATAATAAAATAAATAAAAATGATTACATAATTTTAGCAGGAGACTTAAATGCAAGAATTGGAAACACGAAAATTAATAATAATATAGGAATACATGGAGAACACACTCTAAACAGAAATGGTAAAAAATTGATTGACTTTGTAGTTTATAATAACCTAAAAATAATGAATTCCTTCTATAAACATAAAGACATACATAAATATACTTGAGCAGCAAGAGGATGGAAATCAATATTAGATTACTTCATATTAAATGAAATGACATCAAAATTTTCACTAGATGTTAGAGTTCACAGAGGATATGAAATAAGCAGTGACCACTTCCTTGTTAAAATAAAATTAAGATTACCACCTAAATGGTTACAAGTAACAAGAACAGAAAGAAAAATTGAAGCATTTGTTTATAAAACTAGACTATTGAATGACACAAATGTACAGTGGATATATGAACAAAGAATTAACCAGTAGCTACATAAAATAAAACAAAATGAAGAAATAGAAATAGAATGGCTTAATATAAAAACGATACTAAATGCAGCAGCAAATGAAAGCTTAGGAAAGACCAAAAAATTCAATAAAAGAAAAAAACTGAAGATCTGGGATGATACAATCAAAGAAATAATCAAAAAGAAAAAAGAAGCCTATCACAAATGGTTAAGCAGTAAAAGATTAGAAGATGAAATAGAATATAAAAGAATAAGAGCCACAGCTAAAAGAGAAGTCAGAAAAAGACATAGAGAATCATGGAATAAATTTGTTTCTAATTTAGAACATGATTTATATAAAATAAGACCCAATGTATATAAGATTTTGAAACACCTAAATGCAGATACCAAAGAAAACATAAAATTAAACACTGAATTGATATTAGAAGAATTTCTAAATTACTACACAGAACTGTGGACAGACAAATATTTTAAAAACGACAACTGGCAAACAATTAATGAAAATGAAAAGGAGATAACTGAAGAAGAATTAGAAATCATCCTGAAAGAAACAAGAAACGGAAAATCACCTGGAAAAGATAAGCTAGGTTCAGAACTATATAAATACGCAGGAACAAGATTCAAAGGAAGACTCTTATTATTTTTAAATAAAATTTACTCAACTGGTATCCCCCCAATAGAATGGAAAAAAGCAATTGTGATTACTATCTTTACGAAAGGTAATAGAGATGATCCTAAAAACTATAGAGGTATCAGTATACTAAATTCCTGTTACAAAATATATAGCAGAATCTTAAATAACAAACTAATGAAATATTCCGAAAACTTTATTCTAGAGGTACGGAATGGATTTAGAAAAGTACGATCATGTATAGACCCAGCCTTTTGCCTAAAATTAATAATAGAGAAAAGAAGAGAATATAATTTAGAAACACATATTGCATTTATTGACTTTGAAAAAGCATTTGACAAAGTTAAAAGAAACATATTATTTAACATATTAAAAGAAAGACAAAAACCAAATAATATCCTGAAAGCTAACAAAACTATATATGAAAATAATCAAATACAAATAAGAGTAAATCATGAGCTATCATATACAAGAGAGATAAACCAAGGGGTCCGACAGGGATGTCCCCTCTCAGCAACTCTTTTTAATATCTACTTAAAGGAAATAATAATAAAATGGAGTAAAAATTTACATCAAGGAATTAAACTTTCACCTACAGTTAACTTAAACACTCTCCTCTTTGCAGACGACCAAATAATAATTACTAATTCTGAAGATAACTTACCGAAAGCTATTTTAAATCTAAATGAGATATCCAAAGATTATGGTATGATAATATCAACGGAAAAATCAAAAACTATGGCCTTTAAAAGACAAGATCCAGCAAGAACTAAAATAGTAATAGATAACAAGATCTTAGAACAGGTGAATTCATTTCACTATCTAGGATGTATGATCACATATTAAAATGAAAAAGATATAAACGTAAAAATTGCAAAATATTTAAAAATAAGAGGTGTAATTAACTCTATATTTATACCAAACCTAGTTCAAAAACAAACCAGGCTAAAAGTATACAATACATTAGCCCTACTGGTCTTAATGTATGGAAGCGAAATCTGGACAATAAAACAAAAAGACAAACAAAGATGGGGTGCTTAAAGGTCAAAGCTGTATAACTGAGAGGAGACCTCCACATGGCCTTTAAAGGAATGCGGAGAACCGACCAGGGATTCTGACCTAATGTCCAATCTTCACCTTCGCGTGGTGCACCCTGTTGGGTATCTACTTGGATACTGGATGGATGAGGATGGGCTGGCAATTTTGGATTTAGCTGACCAAATTGTATTCTTATTGGTTAAACCAAAATATAGAATGATGGTACAACATGACAAAATTTCATACCGGCTGGGGCGTCTCCCAGTTAAACAAGGCCCCCGTTGTTTTCGCCAGGGAACCCGGGCGAACAGCAAAAAGTCAGCTACTGGAACAAATCTGAAAATAAACCCCAACTCAACATCACCAGAGTTAAAGATCGGTACTATCAACGTAAGAAGTCTGAATGGCAAAGAAATGGAGCTAGCTGAGGAATTAGATGAGTACCAGATCGACATAATACGGGTGACTGAAACAAAAAAGACCAAAACTGGTGAGATCGTTCTGAGCAATAAATACAAAATGTTATATTCAGGTAATAACAATCAAGGAAAAGAAGGAGTAGCCATAGTATTCAACACAAAATACGAGGCTAATCTTCTTGAATGGCAGTCAGTCTCAAGTAGAGTAATGGGGGCGTATATGAGAATGGGGAACTGGACAATGAGACTTATTTGTGCCTATGGTCCCACAGAAGGTTCTACTAAGTAGAAGTGGAGGAATTTTTTGAGGCTTTAGAAAAAGCGACTGACACAAAAAAAAAATGAAAATTGGTCCTTGTTGGTCATCTAAATAGCAGAGTAGGAAATGACTGTGAGACATACAAAAATATTTTGGGAAAATTTGGAGAAAAGAGCAAAGCTAATAATAATGGCAAATATCTGTTGGATTTCTGCTCAGGACATGGACTGGTTATTACTAACACCATGTTCCAACATAAAAATGTGCACAAATTCACATGGAGAGAAGATGCTAGGAATAAGAAAAGTTTCATTGACTCTGTTATTGTTGATAGTGATGTTTTCACCCTGGTGCAGGACACCAGAGTGTACAGAGGATTTGAAATTAGAAGTGATTACTATTTAGTCTTGAGCAGGATAAAATTGAATTTCATATTGAAAAGAATAACATGCAAGAAAGTTTTAAAGCGAATAAAAGTTGAGCAACTCTCAGATGTGAACTGTAGACTAAAATACACAAATACACAGGAATCAAACCTTGGAGATACAGTGGCAAACTCTGAAGAAAACATTGATTGATTCTGCCAGAGAAGCATGTGGTGAGGTTTTCTGTAAGGATAAAAAAATCAGAACTCTCTGGTGGACACAGGAAGTTAATGAGGCAGTGAAGGAAAAGAAGAAAGCATACCAAAAGTTCCTGTCAAATAAGTCAACTTGTGCTCTTAGAGAATACAGAGACAAATGCAAGAATGCTAAACACTGTGTAAAACTAGCTAAACAAAAGTCATGGGAGGACTTTGGCAAGAATATAGAAAATAAATATCAAGAAGGTGGCAAAATATTCTGGAGGTTGTTGAAGAAGCTTAAGAATGGAGGAAAGAGTGCTGTAAAAGGAATTAGAGATGATAAAGGTGACATGAAAACAGGAGAAAAAGATATCCTTGAAATATGGAGTAATTACTTTGAAAAACTGCTAAATGAAACAAGAAGTGTTGACAGCACAGTGATAAAAAGCACTGACCAGGCATGCAGTCAGGAATACATATCCATACTTAAAGTAGAAAAAGCCATCAGAGGCTTGAAATGTGGAAAGGCAGCAGGAGTATATGATATTCGACCAGAAATGCTGAAGTATGGTGGTATAAGAGTCTTACAGTGGCTGCACTGCATAGTTCAGAAAGCCTGGACAGAGGGATGAATTCCCGATGATTGGAGTAGAGCTCTCATAGTACCCATATATAAAAAGGGAAATAAAACTGCATGTGAGAATTACAGAGGTATTTCCCTACTGAGTGTTCCTGGCAAGATCTATGCAAGTATACTTGAGAAACGGTTGAGAAGAATTGTGGAAGAAAAGCGTGGTGAAGAACAAGCTGGATTCAGGCCAAATAGAGGCTGTCAGGTTCAGATCTTCACTTTACGACAAATAGTCGAGAAAGCATGGGAATATAACAAAGATCTGAATTTAAGTTTTGTCGATCTGGAAAAGGCATATGACAAGGTGCCAAGAGAGAAGCTATTCAATACGCTGCAGTTATAAGTTGTCTATGGGCCATTATATCAAGCAATACTTAGTCTTTATTTGAGTTGTAAGTCAGCATTTAGAATTGAAGGAAGTACAGGAAGATGGTTTAATGTTAAATCTGGTGTGACACAAGGATGTACATTATCCCCTCTGTTATTCATTATCTATATGGATCACATTATGAAGGAAAGTAGTATTAAACATGATAACAAAATTGGAGATGTTAATGTCAGATCTTTGCTTTATTCGGATGATGTTATACTTCTAAATAAATCTGCTACAAGTCTGCAAGATTCTCTGACTAAATTGAATAGCTGTTGTAATAGATATGGTATGAAGGTCAGCAATAACAAGACAAAGACAATGAAAATAGGCAGAATCATTGAAAATGTCAAATGTGTTGTGAATGGAGAACCTGTGGAACAAGTAAAACATTTCAGCTATTTAGGCACGATTTTTACTGAAGATGGTAAATTAAATATAGAAATAGACAACAGAATCAGCAAAGCTGGTATGGTGGGAAGTCAATTGAATAAATTCATATGGAATAAGAGAGAAATTAGTCGGAACACTAAATTAGCTGTGTACAAGACAGTGTTCAAACCAGTTTTAACTTATGGATCTGAGAGCTGGATCAGAAGTAAAACACTTGACCAAAGACTAGAGACCACAGATATGAGAGTCCTGAGAAAGATTATAGGCATGAACAGATGGCATCAATGGCAATATCATATTAAAAACGAGGATATCAGGAAAGAACTTGACATTGTCAGTATCCAGGAATGCGTTAGCAGAGCTAATCTCAGGTGGTATGGTCACTTAAACAGAATAGGCGAGGAAAGATTAGCAAAAAAAGTGTTCTCTGCCAGGTTGGCAGCAAAATGACCCAGAGGAAGACCAAGATATAGGTGGATTGATACTGTACAAAGTGCCTTAGACCAGTGCTTCCCAAACTTCTAGATGTCAGGGACCCCTTTACAAAAATTAAAATATTTCACGGCCCCTCTCGAAAAAAAATCGTAATAGAGACATATATTATTATAATATTTTTTGTATTTATATTCAATACAAAACATACACAGCGAATATTGCAAAAATCAAATGCATATATTACATTTTTTGCCTTTACCATTTGGTTCTGAAGACGATGTGGGCTGTTCTGGGAAAATATGAAATACTGTCCTTTTTTTTTTTTTTTGAATCTGTTTCTGCTTCTTCTGATTGTTCGCAGGATTTTTTTTTTATTTTTTATCAGCCACTTATCTATCTCAGGGTTAAATTTTTTAACATAGAATAGATCAAATAATATCACCACTTACCGATACTGGCACACCACAGACTGATAACATGAAATTAGTGAATATTACCTGAATAAGGGAATCCCCAGACCAGGAACATTTTTCTCTTTTGTGACTTTTCTCCCTTTACGGTAATTAAGCCTAACGCGAAACAGCCGCCAAAGGCAGGTTATTAAGATGTGCATATGATTGGTGCGGTATTAACAAAAGATCGCGCAACCGAAAGATAAAAGCATAGCTGACAATTGAGTTGAAATGCTAACTTTCTTCAACCGAATTTCATATGTGAAACTGCCATAACATTCATTATATATATATATATATATATATATATATATATATATATATTACTTAGTTTTAACACTTTTACGAATTTTAACACGTTCGGTTGAATTTTATTGCTGCCTTGGGAAATCGAACTCACACACATCTAATTAATAACAATAGTTTTTAGTTATATACCATGTTTGCCCATGCAACATATGGTTTTGTTTCAGTCTATGCAGCATAGTTTCTGTATAAGGGGACATGTGATTCATTAATTAGTGTGTTTTTATCCCAGTTGTCTCTAATTGCACTATTTGTTGAGAAATATATTACACAGACTCCTCATACCTTATTCACTGGCATAATAAAAGTACTTGTTTTTATTGCCTCTGCAGTATAGTGGTTGTTAGGGAGGGGTGTTGTTTACCACTGCAAGGGAGTTACTATCTCCCCACATGAACTTCTTTTTTTCATGTGTGAAGTACATGCGAAACTTTTATTGGTAACAGAAAACTAGCTCGGATGACAGTGATAATATAAAACGAGTTTTGATATGTATATAAAGTCAATATCAACAGTCCCTGATTACGAACGCGTGATGAAAGGGACAGGAAGATTTGGAGCTTCCCTAGAGAGCATTCGAAGTAAATACAATTAACCACTGCTTTGAAATGAAACATATGAATAAACAATATTTACTAATATTCATTAAGCACCAAAATACGCAGGAAGCAAAGTTTGTGAACCAACACCTAAATACAATTAACCACTGCTTTGAAATGAAACATATGAATAAACAATATTTACTAATATTCATTAAGCGTCAAAATACGCAGGAAGCAAAGTTTGTGAACCAACACCAATGTGTGAATTTTTGCATTAAAATATAAAAAATAACAAAAAAAAAAATAATAAATAATAAAAGTTAAATATGTTTCTTTTAAAATAAAAAAGATCTACTTAGTCTTAAAATATTTTAAATTTGTTTTCATTATTTCACAGCCCCCCCCTCAACAAAACCTACGGCTTCCAAGGGGGCCACGGCCCACAGTTTGGGAAGTGCTGCCTTAGACGATAGAAATATAAGATCTGATAATGTTGGAGTCTTGACAAGTAACAGACTGATTTGGAGGAAAATTGTAGATAGGAAATTAATAATGATGTAATTCTTTTTCATGTAGTACTATCATATCCTGTACACCCCTTGAGGGTACATGGCAGGAATTTGATGATGATGATGATGACAAACAAAGATTAACAACAGCAGAAATGAAGTTTATGAGAAAAACTGCAAAGTATACCCTATTTGATCACAAAAGAAACAAAGATATTATGAAAGAATTAAACCAAGAACCAGTAATAGAAAAAATTAAAAAATATAAACATAAATGGATGGAACACATTCAAAGAATGAAAACAGAAAGATTACCAAAACAAGCCTTAAAATACAAGCCATTAGGAAAAAGAAACCAGGACGTCCTCTTAAACGATTCAACGATGACTTCTAAGGCCGGAACAGGCCATGCTAGGCCTAAATCCTTGATACGTATGATGATGATGATGATTAATGATATTGGCGAAGATTTGGATGGAGATATTCAGTTGTTTGCAGATGATGCAAAGTTGGGACGAACCATAAAGAGTAGTGAAGATGTTGTGGCCTTGCAAGAAGAATTCAATAATTTGAGTAATTGGGCAAGCAAATGGGGATGTGAGTTCAATGTTGCAAAATGTAAGGTTTTAAAATTTGGAAAATAAAGATGGGATGCAGAATTTATGCTTGGTGAGAATATATTGTTGGAGGTAGAGGAAATTAGAGATCTGGGGGAGATAGTGGATAAGGATCTAAAATTTAGGGGACACATTGCCAAAATTGTCAAGACAACATAAAGACTTCTGGCAATGATGCGGAGGTCCCTGACGTGTAGAAGTAGGGAGATTCTTGTTCCATTGTATAAGGCTCTGATTAGGCCACACATCGACTACTATTGTGCCCAGATTTGGTCACCGGGTTTTCAGAAGGATGAAGAGATGTTGGAAAGGGTCCAAAGGCAACTGACTAAGGTAGTTTCTGACCTCTGGAATGTTGAGTATGAGGAAAGATTGAGAAGATGTAATTTGCAGAGTATGGTGGAGAGAAGGAAGAGGGGGAGATATGATAGAGACCTACAAGTTGGTAAGGGGTTGTTATAAGATTAATGGTGAAGAAGTTCTACAGAGAATAGTGGGAGATCAGGGGAGAACCAGAGGTCATCCCTGGAAACTGTATAAAGAGGGTGTGAGTATGGGAGTGAGAGGCAGGTTTTTTTCGTGCAGAGTTGTGAATGATTGGAATGCCTTGCCTCAGAGTGTGGTGTCTGCAAGGAGTTTGAGCGTGTTTAAGACACGGTATGATGAGATGTGTGTGTGATAAAAGGACCTCCCAGATGAGTCTTTGACTCCATGAGGTCTTGGGTAATAATAATAATAGTATACAGTCCCTCACTAATTTCTCCACGATCTTAACAACTACTGATGACACACAAACTGGTCTATAATTAGACACTTCCAGCCTGCTTCTGCCCTTATGCAATGGCACTATCTTACCTTCCTTCCATTCCCTGGGCACCTTTCCTACAGCCAAACTTTCATTGAATAGCCAGGTCAAAGGAGCTGTCAGTTCTTTAGCACATTCTCTCAAAAACCTGTAGTGAAATATCATCCAGTCTCACAGCTTTACTGACATCCAGAGTACTCAGTATATGGAACACACTTTCTGCTGCACCTCTAAATCTTGAACCTGCCCTGTCCCTCTAGTATTAAAATTTACTCCTCCAGGATGAAATACTCCAATAAAGTGTTCATTGAACAATTCCACTATGTCCTCTGCATCAGTCACTCTATTCCCATTTTTATGCCACAATGTCATTCTTCCACAATCATTTCTCCTCCTACTGGCCACATAGCTAAAAAAATTTCCTAGGATTTTCTTTGGATCTTAGAGCCAATCTCTTTTCATATTCCAGTTTCACCTTCCTTACCATACTAGTCACTCTCCTGGCTTGTGTCTTATATTCTTCATGCATCTACTCTTCACCTGTCTCCTTATATCTCTTTCATAGCCTCTTTTTCGCATGCAATTCCTGTTTAATATTGTTTGTCATCCACTTTACTCCAAATTGTGTCCTCTTCTTCACTTGTGGAATACAGCTTACCATCACTGCTAACAAATAATCCTTCACAATTTCCCAAGCACTAATGATATCCTGGCCTTCCAATTCCTCCCTCCATGAAACTTCCCCAAGTTGACGTCTAAGAGTATTATAATCACCTGCCTTATAATTCCACATACATTCCCATTTTACAAAGATCTGACAGAGACAATAGAAACAATACCATAGCAAGATGTGCTAATTATTGAAGGAGATTGGAATGGATAATGATGGTTTGGAAAGAGCCATGGGAAAATATGGTTTCGGAAAAAGAAATGAACGAGGTGAAAAAATGTTAGAATTTGATGTGGACCAAGAGATGATGATTCTGTAACACAAGATTCTAGCAAAAGGAGTGTAGAAAATGGATGTGGCAATCAAATGATGGGAAAACCAGGAACATGATTGATATGACCATGATTAAAAGATGGATAACATTAGTACAGCAGTGTCGAACTTTTCAAGGAGTGGATATACACTCGGACCATAGTTTAGTGATTGAAAACATTAAGTTGAAATTAAAAAAGAAATATAAACCCCATCATCAGTAACAAAGAGATACAGTAAAAATAAGTGAAGCAAAAATAGGAAGGTACAGAACAGTGTTAGAAGAAAAACTTAAAAGTGTGGACAAAGAAAAAAAATTCAAATCTAAGAGTGAAAAGGGTAATGAAGGGCGATAGAATGGGTACTGTTTCTTCAAATGCATTTGAAGAAACAGTACCAGAAAAAGAGATCAAGAAGAAATGGATTAGACAAGAAACACTGAAGTCAGTACAGGAGAAAAGAATGTTGAAGATAAGAAAGATATCAGAACAAATAGAGGAGCAATATAGAAGAATGTGTAATGAGATGAAAAAAGCAATCAGAATGGGTAAGATGAAATGGTTAGAAGCCAAATGCAGTAATATAGAGTATTAAGGAGAACATAAAACAAGGGAGGTATACAAAATGATTAGAACCATTAATAGAAAGTGGCAACCAAAACAGGCCATAATTAAAGATGAAAAAGGCAAAGTATTGATGAATAAAGAAAATATTGTACAGCGGTGGACAAGACACTATAGTGAGTTATATGAAAAAAAACTAGATTTAGATAGCATTGGGAAACTGACTGAAGAATTGAAGCAGATATCACCACCATGTAATGAACATGATATGGACATTTTAAGAGGGGAGGTAGAAAAAGCAATAGGCCAGCTAAAATACAACAAGAGTCCTGGTAACGATAACACTGGAGAAATGATTAAATATGGTGGCAAAAGTATGATTACAGAAATGCACCGACTATATAATATGGTATGGAAAGAAGGGAAAATGCCAGAGGAGTGGGTGAAATCAATATTAGTGACATTATACAAGAAAAGAAATAAGCTAGAATGTAAAAATTATACAACAGTTGCCTTGACAAGTCATCTTGGTAAGGTGATGATGATATTGACAGAAAGATTCAGAACAGAACTGGAAGTATACCTTGCAGATGAGCAAGCAGGATTTAGGAAAGATAGAACTAGAATTCAACAGATTTTGAAAATGAGGTTAATAGCAGAGAAAGCTAGGAGAAAATACCAAAACATATGTACCTGTGCTTTGTTGATTTTCAGAAGGCATTTGACAGTATTGATCAGAAAGTGATGATTTGGGGAAATGGTTTAGAACAGGGATTCTCAACCTATGGTACACATACCACTGGTGGTACGTGAGCCACTGCCGGGTTTCTAGATGAACTTGATACGAGGATGTAGGGTGTTGATTTTTTGTAGGAATGAGTAGAGGTCTAGTTCTATGCGACTTATATATTTTTTCTTTCCATGTGAAGTAGCCTGATGTGATTGCAAATTTGAATAATTCCACTATGTCCAATGGAAATTTTTGGGTTAACAATTCTAGTGTCTCTTTGTAAAACACTTGACCAAAGACTAGAGACCACAGATATGACAGTCCTGAGAAAGATTATAGGCATGAACAGATGGCATCAATGGCAATATCATATTAAAAACAAGGATATTAGGAAAGAACTTGACATTGTCGGCATCCAGGAATGCATTAGCAGAGCTAATCTCAGGTGGTATGGTCACTTAAACAGAATGGGTGAGGAAAGATTAGCAAAACAAATGTTCTCTGCCAGGTTGGCAGCAAAACGACCCAGAGAAAGACCAAGATATAGGTGGATTGATATGGTACAAATTGCCTTAGACAATAGAAATATAAGATCTAATAATGTTGGAGTCTTGAGAAGTAACAGACTGATTTGGAGGAAAATTATAGATAGGAAGTTAGTAAAGATGTAATTTTTTTCATGTAGTACTATCATATCCTGTACACCCCTTGAGGGTACATGGCAGGAATTTGATGATGATGATGATGATGGTGTCTCTTTGTGAGGGATATTAGTGAAGGCAGAGACAATGTCAAAACTAACTAACATGTCTGTATTTGCTAGTTTAATGTCTTTTATTCTTGTATGAAATTCTGTGGAATTTTTGATTGAAGAAGCAGAGTAGTGAATCAGGAGACAGAGAAGGTCAGACAGAAATTTAAGAAAAAATTATTATTATTATTATCGAAGACATCAAGGAGTCATTGAGGGAAGCTAAGTACATTACCCAAACCAGCTATTATACCTTCCCTTAAATTCATTCAAACTAGATGCACTCACTACTCACTGCTCTGTGTGAGAAAAACCTAGCTTTTATTCCTTTCTTGACTGTCAGCAAGCTTAGCTTCCATGGATGTTCCCGTATTCTCTCCCCACCTTCCATATAACAAAAAATTTCATCAGACACTATCCTATAATACTCATTCCAAAGTTTATGGCCCTCTATCATATCACCCCTCTTTCTCCTGTTAACCAGAGTGTGTTATCCATATACTTGCAATCTGTCCTCATAATCTAAATCCCATAATCCAGATATGATCTTTGTAACTCTTTTCACAGCTTCTTTATCCCTGTGGAATGTGGGAGATCAAATATACGCACAATAATCCAGGTGTGGTCTTATCAAAGCCTTATAGAGAGGCAAAATCATGTCCTTCTGCCTATCCTTGCATCATCGATAAGCAATTGCACATATCCTGTTGGACCCTTCCTGATGTCATTAATAGTATAGATTGAATAACAATTGCTCAAGAACTGAATCCTGAGGTACACTACTGGTCACCTTAAATCTGATAGATTCACACTCATCATACACTATTTTTTGATATCTGTCTGTCAACCATCCACTGATTCAAGTCAAGAGTTCCAATCAATATTCTTCAGTTTATGCAACAGGCTTTTGTGTAGTATCCTATTAAATGTCTTAGCAAATTCCAACATCATCATAGTGTACCAATTCCCTTTATCCAACTCAGCTGTAACATTATTATAAAACAAGAGCAAATTGCTAAAACATGACCTACCTTTAGTAAATCCATGTGGCACCTTGCAGAGTATAGCTTGTTTGTCTACCCATTTCTGTATGCAAGTATTTAACAACTTCTCTAAAATCTTCACTACCACACTAGAGATACTGATGGGTTGGTAGTTAGAAACATCAGTTTTTGTACCATCCTTGTACAATTGAACTGTCATACGTTCTGTGGTATCATTCTTGAGCTGAGATTCAAGTTATACAAACATGTGTAAAGCTTAGCCAATTCTGCTGAACATTCTTTTAACAAACATGCTGATATTCCATCTGTCCCTATTGACAAATTCTTATCCAGTTTATGCAACAGCTCTTCAACCTCATTTTCATGTTCCTCTAATTCTTCATCCAATATAGCAGTAGCACTGTACATCGTGTTACATACATTATCATCATCATCACAAACCATTGGTGTCCAATGCCTCCTTCACTATCTTCTTCCACCTTTCTTTATCCAGTGCATAGTGTCACAGTTTCTGTACACCCATTCCACACCAGTCCTTTATGTTGTCTATCCGTTCTCTGTATGGTCTACCTCTTCTGTTTACACCATCCATAATACCAAACATCAATGTCTATCTTCTGGTCCTCACTCATTCTACAAATGTGTCCAAATAATTGCAGCTTCCATTTCTTCTGCATTAGATTCTGTTTTGATTGTATCTTCTGATAGAGCTCTTCATTTGTGACTTTCTATACCCATCCTATTCTTAGAATCTTCTTGTAACAAGTTCTTTCAAATGCCAAAATTCTTTTTCTTGATTCCTTATTTATTAACCATGTTTCAGATCCGTACAGTACACCGCTAAAGATGCATGTTTCCAGTAATCTTAGTTTTGTTTGCAGGCTGATCACTTTACTTTTCCAGATGTTATCCATGGCCTTCAGATTTGTTCTTCCCTTTGCAATCCTGATCTTTATTTCTTTTTTTACAGTCCAAATCATATGTCATTTTACTTCCCAAATATGTGAATTGTTCTACATTTTCTATATAAATTCCATCCACTTGTATCTTTTGTTTAATGTTCTTCTCACCAAATACCATTGTCTTCATTTTTTTTCAAGTTCATAACAAGTCCAAATCTCTTCCCTTCCTCATTTAACAGTTTCAGTGTTTGTTGTAGTTCTCTTTCATCTTCTTCAATAATAACAATGCCATCTGCAAATCTCAGATTGTTAATTCTCATTCCGTGTACAGATATTCCTTGTGCATCTTCCTTCATTTTGTCCATTGCTCTTTCTGAATGTGCAATGAAAATGCTTGGTGATATTAGGTCCTCCTGTCAAGTACCTCTGCTTGTTCTAAACCAAGGGTTCTCAACCTTTTCCAGTGGCATAGCACTATATTTAATTCAGGATATTAGATGTACCAATAAGCAAATTTATTCTGGAAAAGCGTGATTGTCCCAGGGGGAAAATAAGCATTTCTCTACAATAGTAGTGATTTATTTAGTTATTTATTATTTTATTTAGATATTTATTGGAGAAACAGATACTCTTTGAATCTATTCAATGGATTGTTCTGTAAAATGTGCAGTTTTTAAAAATTAAAATAATAATGAGTGAATACATAAACAAATTTTGACAAACACATATTCCTGATAATGGTACTCCACTTCTCAAATAAACTTACAATCAGTACGAGCTATAAATGTAACATATTTTTAATTACAGAACTAGCATTCTTGTTTCAGTGTGAAGGTTGTGCATGTTTAGCTAAACACAGCTTCTTAATGTCTGGTTTCAATTGACCTGGTTTGAGTCTTAAATCAGGTTCAACATTCAACTTATTCCTATACTTGTTTTTGATATAAATGAAAGAAGAAAAGCCACATTCACAAAGGTAAGTAGTTGCAAACACCAACAGAAATTTTACAGCTTTTTCTGAGATCATTGGATATTCATTTCTTCTTGCCAACCAGAAGTCTGTTAAATCCATCCTCTTGATCGTTTGCCTGAGACTTCTGTCGCAGGAGAGCTCGATTAGTTCATGTTTCTGGTAAGGTGTCATCAATGGAAAACAGCTCTCTAATCCAAAATTCTGAAGCCAGGTTTTTGTGCAGGTATTTCTTGAAATCTGTGATTAGATTCCCAAGGTGCTTATTTATATTCACTGCCAGTTCACTATGAAGAAGAATTTCATTCTCAGTTAAAAAAGCATCCAACAATGGAAAGGAACACATGTTTCCAGTATTGATTTCTTTACTGATGAAGCCAAGTTTTTTCTGAAGAGCCACAGTTTTATCCTGTACCAAGAATAAGGAAGTATGCGCACCCTGCAAGCTCGTGTTCAGCTGGTTGAAGTGGCAAGATAAATCTGCCAGGTAAGCCAACCGGACAAGCCACAGTTTATCAGTGAAATAATTCGAGTCTGAGTCTGAGGATTTGTCAGAGAGAAAAATCTGCACTCCTGAACGAAGTTCAAACAGGCGACTCAATACATTTCCCCTCAACACCACCTAACTTTGGTGTGAAGTAAAAGAGAATCATGTTCAGCACCAATATCATTGCACAAAATGGAAAATAGTCGTGAATTCATAGCTCTGGATTTATTAAGTTAACAATTCTCACACTTTCGTTCAAAACCTTCTTCAGAGCAACAGGCATATTTCTTGTGGCTAAAGCCTCGCGATGAATGCTACAATGTACAAATTTTGCTTGTGGAGCTACTTCTTTAATTTTTGCAACAACGCCATTGTGTTTCCCAACCATTGCACATGCTCCATCAGAACAAACACCAACCCGTTTATTCCATTCTATATCATTCATTTTCATAAATTGGTCTAATTTTGAAAATATTCATTTGAGGTTGTTCGAGCAGGCAGTGGTTCACAAAACAAGAACTCTTCCTTCACTGTTTTCCCATCTATAAATCTTACATACATAAGAAGATAGGCCATGTTGGTAATGTCAATAGTTTCATCCAAAATTGTACGGAAAAATATTTACTAGCCTGAACTTTTTCTATTAACTGCTCCTTAACATTTGAAGACAAATCTGAAATTCTTCATGATACAGTGTCATTGGATAATGAATCATTTCAATTTGTTTGCTGCCTTTTCCTTCAAAATTATTCTAACCATATCTGTAGCTGCTGGTAATATTAATGACTCTCCGATCGTGTGAGGTTTTCCTGCCTTAGCTATTCTTAAACTGACTTCATAAGATGCCTCCAGAGCCTTCGTGTTAAATCCTAAAAAAAAATGAGGATATTTGTTTTTTCCGTGCTGACAAATCAGACAGTTTTCTCTGGAAATATTCCAAAGGTTTGTGTATTAAATCGCCATGCTTGGTTTCAAAATAGCATTTAAGAAGGGAAGGTTCATCGAATGTTTTGATAGCGTTTTATAACAAATCACACACTGGGGGAACAGGTGCAGTTTCTTCTTTAATACATGTGAAACCATATGATGAATAACTAAGATTATATTTACGTTGTGCTGTATGGGGCTTTTTGTTGCATTCTTGTACAATGATGTCCTCCGTCAGTTGGTTAGGATCAGAAGTAGAGGCTTCTGGCAGAGAAAAATTTTTTCCCCCCACATACACTCATTTCTCCCTTCAATCTTTCAGAGGACCTGCTTGTTAACCACTTATTCATGTTCCAGTTTCTATCCTCTGGCACAAACTACATAATAAATATGACAATTTCACAAATAAAATCTCACATTCATAGACAATAATCTAACACCACTACTTTGTTAACTGTAACTGTGGCTCGCGACTAAACAAACGACAAAGGACCAACTGTTTCCCATGTCCGATCAAATATATTCGAGTTACTTTCTGTCGTTGTCATTTGATTAATACTTATTAAATTCAAATTGAACTTCCGTATTATTTTTGTATATTATTATACAAAAGTTTTTAATGATAATGTAAAATCTAATTGTTTTCATTTAGTTGTATGAAATATTTTAAGTAGAACTAATAAATATTTGTGCATACATTTAACATGAAGTAAATTGGACAACAACTTCAAACCTACACATTTGCCACGATGAGGTAGAACGCTGCATTGTCGAGTCAAAAGAAATCACCTTGGACCCTCTTCATAGGAACAATCTCAGCTATAATTTGCCTGACTCTTTCAGCTCTACCATCAGATACTGGAGATTGCGTGGTTCCACACACGCACAAGTGTACAACAATAGAACTTTAACATAGACTATAGCTCAAATTCATAATAACTGTAATTTACAGTCGAATATTATAGCTTTATAATTGTAAAGCTTTAGAGTGTCTCAATGTTTTTTTCAGTGTCTTTTAATAGCTTTCTATGTTCTTAATGCTTAATGAAGTCAATCCCGACGTAACATGTTGCGTTTTCAAATAAATCTCAATTTGTTATAATTCTCGGATTTTTAGTCAGTTTATATTAAAATGAACATAACCCAACTCAGAGTTAATAGTAGTAGTTATATATATATATATATATATGCATGCCGGCTTGGTTCGCCAATTGGTTAGCATATCCGCTCTCCAGCCAAAAGGCTGTGGGCATGGATGTTTGTGATTGTTTGTGAAAATACTAATAGTGATGGTGGGGAGTAGATGGCATTGGTGTAGATAATGTCGTGGAGATAGAGAGTTGTGGAGTGGGTGCCCTCCCTTGATGAGTCCATGGACTCCCTGGAGGTGTCACGTAATAATAATAATAACTTGGCTAATATAGAATCTGGAAAAGTGAACTTTTATATTGAAGCACAAATGAAGGAATATTGATGTATGAAATTTCCAGATTAAAAGGAATTATTTGACAATTGACCAGGAAGTAAAAGAAAACTAAGTAATAAAATAACAGGAAGGAAATTGCAAAATTCATAATTTATCAATAAATAATAGTAATGATAACAAGGTAACTCAATTAGAATATAAGAAAAAAAAAAAAAGAAGCAATATGTAGGATAATTCAATGATTATTGCACCTGACAATGGAGTCAGTACAGTGAGCTTCCCAAGAGTTAAATGAAGGATGTGAAGACTGCAAAGAGAGAAACTGAAAAGAAAAGAGTTTCTGGTGCTCATAGACATAAATGATTTAAGTAGCAATAAACATAACATGAGAGAAATAGTAAGAAACAAGAAAGCGAAAATTGTTAGTTTATTATTGAGATATGAGTTAACCTCCCTACTGACCAAGGTGGATGAAATATTCAGACCACCTTAGAATTTTTCATGGATCAAAAAAGTCAGTGGCATTCTACCTTTTATAATATAATTACCCTCCTCTGCCATTAATACCTTAGTGGTGACTGTAGAGCCATTAGCAGATTAACTGAAAGGAACCTTTGTGTCACTTGACTTAAAATATGCTATGTTAATTGGAATTTATTTTGTCTCTTCCCAAAAATAAAATCAATTTCACATATGCAAAAATAAATAATCAATCCTGAAATAACCACAGATCAGCCTTTGCAATGAATTTATTTAGTAGCAGTATTAAATTTGCTGTGTTTATTCTTCAAGTCAGTGCAATGAAAAAGACAGTTTTATGAACTTTCATTTTACTGCTTTTCTTTTCCTTTAGTGTTACATGGTGATCAGCATTATCAAACAAGATCAAGATCAAACAAGTTTGCACTAAACTATTTTAAGGCTGGGACAACTCATATAAAGAAGCTAATGACTTCATATCACTTGCCATAATGCAAAGCACATCTCCTTGTAGACATCAGCATTCATTTCAGACAAATTATCGAGATTACAACCATGTCAGAAGAAACTATTTTAATTTCCCGACATTTCGACCTTCATATTAAGGTCATCATCTGGAGTATACACATATATACAGAGACAAGCTATATTACATTTCACACAGTATGATAAAAACACAACAGTGATTTGATCAACGGATATTCTACTGGCCTGACCTCTAGTGAAAATAAAATAGCTACATCAAAGCTATATTTTGTTTATGACAACATCAGAGAAAAGATTTTTTTTCCCCCCACATAGTTTTATTACAGCAAAAGTGATATCCTGATTTAATGAGAATTGTTATATTAGATTTAAGATCCTGGATTACCTATGGTCCTATTTATAACTAACTCTTAGGGAGAAGGGTCATGCAGGTAGAATATGTGTCTTCCATATTCTTGGAACTTTTAGACCATCATTACTGTTAAGATTAGGGTGGTTGATAAGAATTTCACAGGCCTCCTTAAATTTACGTTAATGCCACGTTTTGGTGTGATGTAAACAACAGATGTGTTTCCAGTCAATTCTATTTAGAGTATTCAGGGCATGATCAGAAAGGCCAGCTTTACCATAGTTATTAAAATTAACTATGGCGGGCCAGTGGAGGAAGTTATTAAAATCCAGGGTGGGCCAATGGAGGAAGTGGATCCTTGGATAAGTTGAGTAAGTTCTTTAATTTTGCAGGAAGTTTAAAGGTGATTTTAAGGTCGTATTCCTGTAGTATTCTATTTATTTTATCTGATATCCCTTTAATGTATGGAATGGTTGCAGTTTTATTGCTGTCTAGTTTATTTTGCTTTTAAGTGAGGTCTTGTAAAGAATTTTGTTGATAGTATTTTGGCTGTAGCCATTTTTAGGAAGGTATTGCTGATAACTTTTAATTTAATTAAGTGCTTGTTCATTGGAACAAATCTTCAAAGCCCTGTTTTTTAGTGTGTTAATGACACCTAGTTTTTGTGTTGTGTGCTGGTTGGAGTTTATGTGTGTATATATTGGCCAGTATGTGTAGGTTTCTGGTAAACAGTGAAGGAAAGACTGCCAGAAGGAAGATGTATGACAGGTGTATCTAGAAAAGGAAGTGTGTTCTGCTTTTCAATCTCAATTGTGAATTGTTTGCATTTCTGTTGTTTGTTTAGGTGGGTGAGGAAAGTGTAACGTCTGGCAGACATGGGACGAGATAGTGAAAACATTGTTAACATTGTCTAAGCCAGACTTTGGGTTTTAAAGGAGAGGAATCTAGAGCACATGTGCAAAGAGCACTGTGGTATTGGGAGGGAATTTGTCCTGTAATAGAAGGATTGTGACATTTGTGAAGAGGGCAGAGATGTCAAAACTGACTAAAAAATCACCTTTTTCCAGTGTGATGTCTTTGATTTTGTTTACAAAGTGTTGTGTGTTTTAAATATAGGAGGAATGACCTACCAACTTCTTGAGTTTTGACACTAGTTTCTTGGCTAGGTGGTAATCAGGGCTGTCTATACCTTCGACTATCAGCTGGAGCGGTACGTTCTGTTTGTGAATCTTTGGTAAACTGCAAGTTCTCATGGAACGAGCGTAGTGCAGAAGTAATTTTTTTACTGTGTCTTCAGACCAAGAAGTGACTGATTTAAGTAGCGTTTCCGTTTTCTTTTTTATTTGATTGGTTGGTATATAGTTAACAAGCTGATAGGTGCTGTTGTCTGAGACAATTAGATTCATTTTTACTAAATATGTTGTTTTCAGTTTAAAATAACTATGGAACTGCCTTTATCAGCTCTAGTGAATATGATGCAGGATTTAATTTTAGCGATTTCAAAGCTGCCAATTCTGATCTGGTTAGGTTGCTAGTTATAGTTTTTGTATAATTTAATTTAAAATGTTTGAGGTTTCCAAGTGTATTTTATCAGCCATGGGCTCACCATTATCACCCCAACTGCTAACCTTTATATGGAATATTTTGAGCATTGTGCTCTAGATTCCTCTCCTTTAAAATCCAAAGTCTGGCTTAGATACGTTGACAATGTTTTTGCTATCTTGTCCCATGGCTGCCAGATATTAGACACTTTCCTCAGCCACCTAAATAAACAATACAAACGCATACAATTCACAATTCACAAAAGCATCTGTTGTTTACATTACACCAAAACATGATATGAACATAAATTTAAGGAGGCCTATAAAATTCTTATCAACTACCCTAATCTTAACAATAATGACAGACTAAAAATCCCATGAATATGGAATGCACATATTAAGCTTTCTCCCTAAGAGTTATTTATAAATAAGACTATAGGTAATCCAGTGTTGCGTAGGGGAGGGGCTTTTATTATTATTTTTTTTTATTATTAGTACTTACTAGTGTTGCATGTATCAATTCTATCACGTATGTCTCTATGTTGAATAGACTTGTGTTGTAGTTATGCATTCCACATTAGTAATAACAAACTAAGCCTTATGTCACGTTTCTTTTATGATTTTCTTACTTAACTTAATCTTTCGGGCCACCAGAAAATTATCCGTTCCCTGAATCCTATATATTATCCTTATTACTCAAACAAATTTATTTTTTTGCTGTGCCAGCTTGAGCATTAAAGTTAGGGATAGACTCTAGCTTTAGGTTAACTATAGAATCACAGGTATTACTAGCAATATAATTAAATTCCTAGAAACTTGGAATCGCTGGCATAATCTTATTCTTGTTTGCAGTAGTGCCCTTACTTTCACTTGGGGTATTCGCGCTCACTCACACTTACTCAGGTTTGATTTTTATGAAGGGTCAGAGTCAGTCAACATGATCAGATACACATAAATTTAAAGAATCAAGCATTTATTAAATCCAATTGATGATACTACACAAATTAAATTGATTATCAAATTCTAAAGAAAATTCATTACCTCTCATTCACTCTCTCAGTCATTAATCAATTTCAATATTCTACCTTAAAATATCAGCAATTCTATGTCTCAATATCTCAGTACATAATACACTTATGATAACAATTCATTATTAGCACTAAATTCAGAATACAAGCAAAATTTCAATATCTCAATGACTCAGAACATGTTACACTTAAAGTTTACAATTTACTTTATACATTAAATTCAAATTATCAGCAAAACTCAATACCTCACTAACTCAGTATACGTTACATTAAAATTTACAATTCATTTTTCTCATTAAGGCAACACACTCTTCAAATTCTCTTAGAACAATCAATACAGATTCTTTATCGGGTTGAAAGTTCCAAATGTCCGTCTCAAGAAAACGTAATCATTTACATTCAGATCTAAACTTTTCACTCTTTCCTGTAATGCAATCTTAAATTCCACTCTCTTAAATATAAGTCAATCTCAAAAGGCTAGAATAAGTGAGAGTACTTATCTAATTCTTTTATCTTCAGTTCTTGCCATCCTTTGTCCTTTGTTTTCGAATCTGGATTTCTCGATATCAATGCCACGTGGTTTACACGTGCTCGTTGGGCTGGACGCTAGTCTTCTGCCTAGATTTTATGTACTTTGGACTTCTACTACGGCCTGCGATTTTATCTTGCCGACTCTACTACGGTGACATACTGAACTCTGTCATAAGTCAGCCCTCAAATATGAGAGCTGAGCTGCGAATATTTCTCGAAGCACTCGGAGAGAAATTTCGGGACCAAGAAAAAACGGAGGGGATTTCCTTCCGTGTTACGGGTTATATACCATCTTCAAGAGCACCACCTTTTCGCATTTGAAATTTTCCATCGCTTTGCCATTGGCCTCCGTTTGGGTGACTACACCGATGTACACACGGGACTTCTTGGTTTGGGGAACGTATGAGTCAGCGTGCTTTCTAAGATATAGTGCCCTCAGGTATTTTTCTGACCTCACTGCATTTAGGGTGATCTTTGCCCTATATCGTTGAAATAGTTCGCATTCTTTCTTTGCATTTTTTTGTTAATAATTCTCTCTTATTCTGCCCTTTTTTTCTGACCTATATTTATTCTAGACACTCAGGTATAAGTTTCAAAATTCACAAAATCATTATACAGAAGGTGGTTACAAACAAAAAAACACATTTTTTCTGCTAAAGGATAGGTATGTAACTTTGATTTAATGTAAATTGTTAGATTCTGGAATGGTGACGTCAGAAAATTCTGAAGGCGCTGATTTCAGATTTAACACCAGGATCTTAAATCTAATATAACAATTCTCATGTTAAATCAGGACATCACTTTTGCTGTAATAAAACTATCTATGTGGGAAAAAAAATTTTCCTCTGATGTTGTCAGAAACAGAATAGCTTTGATGTAGTTATTTTATTTTATTTTCACTAGAGGTCAGGACAGTAGAATATCTGTTGATCAAATCATTGTCTCTTTAGCATACTATATGAAATGGAATACAGCTTGTCTCTGTATATATGTGTATACTCTAGATGATGACCTTGATATGAAGGTCGAAATGTCAGGAAATTAAAATAGTTTCTTCTAACACGGTTGTAGTCTTCATAATTTGTCTGAAATGAATTTCATTTTACTGACTTATTTTTGCAGAATTTTCAAATGTTTGCATTGAAAATCATTCTGCTAAATATTTATATTTTTTTTCTAAATAACACAATATTATTGAAATAAATATGACCGTTTGCTTTCTTTCCTTTCAAAATGCCATTATATGGATCTTAGCGGTTCAGTTTTAGAAATAAATTTTTCTGTTTTTATGAACAACAAATGATGTTAAATCGCATTACTCTCTTTCTGATTGTGAGACTTTTATAATATCAAAATGTGATAGCCAATGCTGAAAGTTTATTTTCTGGGTAGTGGCCCTTCCCTTAATGCATAACATTATACATATCTGCCACGAGATGTGTTATGCATTATGGGAGATACTGAGATAGGAGTGATGTTAGCTTGCTCCACCTTTGCAACGAGTTGCCCGGTGTTGTACCACCTTACCCCAGTCCTGAAGATACTTTTAGGAGCAAACTTTGTTTGCTCACATTTAGATAAAGGATTAAACTAAATTTATTATAGTCTAACCAAATGAAAAATAAACTTTCAACATCTTTCTCTAAATCCAGAGTAATTTAATAAAAAGGTGGCACACTGTTTGGCAACTCCTATAGGTAGAGATGACCTTGCTAATGCTTCTGCTTGGTATCTTCACTTGGGCCTGGCTCCCACTGAAGAGATCTCAATAAAGGGTCGAAACTAGTCTGGGTATGACCCTTCGCATAATGCATAGCATTATACATGTGCATAATGATATGTGCTTTGCATTATGGGATACTAAGGCAAGTAAAGTGAAGCCATTAGCCTCCACATACAAGTAGCTCAGTCGTAAAGTTACTTAATGTGCAAACTTTACTTGTTTATACTTGGATAAAGGATTAAATCAAGAATATAATTTCTTGGCATCTTTAATTTATAGTATAACCAAGTGAAAAAAACTTTCAACTCCTTACATTGGTGTACAAACATAATAATCCCTGTGTCTTTGAAGCAATTCCACCAGCATCAACATTCTCTATTCTAGTTGCTATATCACATCTCTCTCTTCGGTCTGACCACTCTCGTTTCTCTGATCTCGATTCTGATTTCCATTATAGATTTGAGTATCTTAAATCTATAACTTCATTTCACTCATTGAGAAATGAAATAAAATAATTATTCTCTTATCTATATCCATACTATTTCTTTGCAATTTGAATATTCCAACTACTGCCTCATTTTCTTTCTGGATCACAGTATTTTGTTATTTAGAGAATAGCAATCAGCTAACGTTTTACATAACGATTGTCTGTTATTGTCCGTACATAAAAAGCCATCATGTCATGAAACTTGAATCAGTTGATTCAACTGAATGAGTTGATATAGTGGAATTACTGAGTGAGCACTTTGCAAGAGTATATCACCCAGGTGGTGACATTGAAGGAATGAAGGAACCATTAGTTTATACAGGAATTGTAGTGAATGAAATGGAGGTGAATAGTCTATTATAAAATCTTAATGTGAATACATCTGTGGGATTGGAAGGTATATCAACACGGGTCTTACGTGAAGCGGCTAATGAATTGTCAGTGCCCTTGACCATATTGTTCAATCTGAGTCTCAGGTCTGGTTTAGTCCCGAAGGGTGGAAAGATGGGAAAATAGTTTCACTGCATAAAGGAAGATCCAAGACAGCTGTTGCAAATTACCGACCGATCAGCACATGAGGAGTTGTTGTCAAGGGCTTGGAGAAAGTAGTCAAGAGTAAAATACAGGAATGGATTGATGAAAATGAGATACTGTATGGGGGACTGCATGATTCTGTGAAGGGTAGATCATGCCTCAGTAACTTGCTCAAGTTTTATAACACAGTGACGGCTGAACTGGATAGGGGTAATGGGTTTACAGTGATTCTGCAGGACCTGGCTAAGGCCTTTGACATGATACCACATGGAATTCTAATCCATAAACTGCAACATCTGAGAATGGATATAGGGTTGGTGAGATGGATAGGTGGGTGGTTGATGGAGAGATATCAGTGAGTAGTTTATTCAGGAGTAGAGTCCAAAAGATGCCTGTGACTAGTGGTGTGCTGCAAGGTTCTGTTCTTGTACCACTACTATTTAATTTGTTCATTAACGATATAGGAAAGGATCTGAGAGGAACAGTTCATTTGTTTGCTGATGATGCAAAGTTGGGTAGGACAATAGTGAATGCAGATGATGTCAGAATTTTGAAAGATGATTTGGATAGATTGAAGTACCGGACTAAGGAGAATGGATGTCAATTTAATGTGTCAAAATGTAACGTTATGCATTTTGTGGTGAAAAGATTAGCAGCAGTATACCACATGGTGGAACAGTATTCCAGGAGATTGATGAGACCAGGGATTTTGGGAGTGTTGGTTGATAGGGAGTTCAAGTTTCGGAGGCACATTGCAAAAGTGGTTAAATCAGCTCATCAAATCACTTGGCTGCTAAAAAATACATTGCCAAGCAGAGACAGGCAAGTTATTGTTCCTCTGTATCAAGCCTTGATAAGACCCATCTCAACTACTGTGCCCAGATTTGATTGCCTGGGTTTCTTCTAGATGAGGATCCAGAGGCGAGTGACCAAGATGATAGCAGGTCTATGGAATGAACCTTATGAGAACAGGTTGAAGATTTGTGGATTGCAGAAATTGGTTGATAAGCAGAAGAGGGGGGATATAATTGAGACATTTAAATTACTGAAGGGTTTCTATAGGATTAATTCAGAGGATATATTTGAGAACAGGACTGATGGTGGGAGGACTAGGGGCCATCCATGGAAGCTGGGCAAGAGTGTGGTTAGTAAGGGTGTTAGAGCTAGTTTTTTACTTTTAGAGTGGGGAATGAGTGGAATAAGCTGCCAGAGTCTGTTGTGGGTGCTATGAGACTGTGAATGAGTTCAAGGCAAAGTATAATAGATACTGTGCGAATGTTGAATAGTAGATGAACATGATGTTCAGGGCCTCCCTCGATGAGTCTAAGGACTCCTTGGAGTTACCCATAATAATAATAATAATAATAAAATTACTAAAGAAAGGAAATTTACCAACAGAATGGAGAACAGGCCAGATCATGCCCATCCACAAAAAAGGAGATGTCAGATCCTGCACTAACTATAGACCTATCACCCTTCTAAACCACTGCTATAAAATATTCATTCGGATTCTTCAAAACAGAGTTAAATATTCCTATGAAGAACAGATGGAAGAAGAGCAAATGGGATTTAGAAATAGGAGAAGCACAATAGATGCAATTTTCATATTAAACAGATTAGCAGATCTTATGAGAGACAAAAATTAAAACTCTACTGCTGTTTAATTGATTTCAAACAAGCCTTTGACTCAATAAATAGAAGCAAACTTATTAAAACCCTAGAAAACAGAGGATTTGACAAATACCTATTAAATTGTATTAAGAATTACTATTCAGACACACAAGCAATGGTGAAATACAATAACATTGAAACAGATCAAATAGCAATTAAAAAAGGAGTTATGAAAGGTTGCCCATTGTCACCATATTTATTCAACCTGTATCTAAAAGCAGTAGTAGGACTACAGATGTGTGAAGGCATAACTGTAAATGGAAGAAATATAACACATTTAAAGTATACTGAGGACATAGTTATCACCACAGACAGCCAATAAAAAATATAAAATATTCTGACCAAGCTGCATCAAACGAGTAACAAATATGATATGAAAATCAATTTTAGTATAACAAAACTAATGGTAATAGGAAGAAAAAGGGAAGCAATCCAAAAGAAAATAGGAAACAATAACATAGAACAAGTAAAGCAATCCGGTTACCTAGGATCAATGATCACTGAAGATCTAGACCAGAGTTCTTCAACCTTTTTACACCTGCGGACTGGGGAAATTGAGAGAAACATTTTGCAGATCAGCTGATGGCTAAGACAAACATATAAACCAATGTAGATAGTATTTTATTTATTAAATCCAATGTTATGAAATTACAATTTTTAGCTAGTGCTACATCTGCTGCTGCTTAGAGGTTAGAAAATTTGATATACGTGGCTGGAGCGTTGTTTCTGAGAGAAGAAGAAATTTTTGGCAGACTGCCAGGAAATTTCCACAGACTGGTGCTGATCTGCAGACCACAGATTGAGGAACAAGGATCTAGACCAGTGGTTGCCAAAGTGGTCGATATAACATTGTTAGAGGTTGATTCGGGCTCAAGGGTCAATAGAAAAATTTAAGACATCATTTTACAGGTAATATTTAATTCCGTTAACTTGGATTACCTCCATCCTGAATGACAACGCAATTAAGAGTGAATCTTGGGAACAGTGACATGAATAGGACCTGTAAGATGGAGCAAGGTCATGAATATAGTTACGGAGGCCAATCAAGTAGGCCAAAATGACGTATTTACCAATAAATGGATGTCAGTGGTTCCTGCCCGGCCGGCACGGGGGGAGCGAGATTGCTTATTTACTTATACTTACACATATTCGATCCCAGTCTCATTTTTGCGCATCGACACACAAGTGAGCGTTAATGTTCTAAAATTCATCAACATACATATTACGTAATAATAAAATAGAGGGGGTTGATAAAAAGTCAAGAAACTCTTGAAGGGGTGGACGGTCAAAGAAGTTTTGTGACCCCTGATCTAGAGTATTTCAAAACCATAAAATACAGAATTAATAATGGATGGATAACAATGGGCAGACTACTTATTACATGTTATGAATACTTTGTGTATTCATAATATGGAACAATAAAAGATTAAGCAAAGAACTCAAAGGTATATAAAACAATGATAATTCCCACAGTACTCTATTGTTCAGAATGCTGGATCTTTATAAAAAAAGAAATCGATAAACTCAATGCTTCTGAAATGCCTAAGAAAAATCAATAGAACAAACTGGACAGAAAGAAAAACAAATGAAAAAGTCAGAGAACTTAACTTTAAAGAAACAATAATTACAGCACTAAAAACGAATCAATTAAGCTTGTTTGGACATTTCAAGAATAAACCCAGAAAGACTACCAAATATATTATTAAATGGCAGAATTGAAGGAGAGCCCAGCAGAGGAAGACCAAGAAAGAAATGGATTGACAACATTAAAGAAAGCACCCACTTAAACTTCATAATAGAACTTTATAAAACAATAACAGACAGAAAGAAATGGCAAAATTTTGTGAACTCAATTTAAAGAACTCAATCAGCCATGAATGGAAGAGAAGAAGAAGTATCTCATAATATCCTATACACACCTTGTGGATATATGTCAGGAATTTGATGATTTTTTTCCATAATGAATTTTCCTTGTGATGAACTATTGACAAGGAATTGTTGGAAAATTTTTTTTCATGAATCTGATATAATGTGCCCTGAGGGTATGTATCAGGATTATTATTATGTAACACCTCCAAGGAGTCCGAGGACTCATCAACAGAGGGCACCTCCTCTACAACTCTCCGTCTCCACCGCTCAAATCCACCAGCCAACGAATCACAACTACCATCATAATCTACACCAAACTGATTACGATAATGATGAAATTATGTTATTATTATCACACTCTGCATGGAGTCAGCTCATTGTGGAAGATTCATTCAACTGGCAACATATTCATCATACTGAAGCTAAAATTCCTTAATACTTCCTGTATTCATAACAGGTTCTGATAATGTGTTTATTTGTTCACAACTCTCAACGTAAAAAATCTACTCCTCGCACTTTTTTTTTGTCACACTTTTACACAACTTACAAGGATGGCCTCTGGTTCTTCCCCTCCCCTCTTCTCTTTTTATAGTCCCCTCTGTATTAATCCTATAAAATCTATCACTAACTTAAATGACTATTACACACCTCTTTTCCTATTATTCACTAAACTCTGTAATTTACATCCTTTAATCTTTCTCTCTCCATAGCTAACATACCAGAGTCCTGACATTGTCATTTGTCTCAGGACCTTCTCCAATGTTTCCACATCACAATGAAAACTAGGTGACCAAATCTGAGAACAACAATCCAATTGTAGTCTAACTTGTGAATTATACAGTGGCAGAACCACCTCATTATCCCTAAATATCAGTGTACTGTTTACCATAGTGGCAATACGATGTGTAGTTTTTGCTACACTTGTAATATATCCTCTAATCCTTTATCCAAGAGACTTAAAGCAAATAATGTTTATAAGTATCTTCATGACTATGCTACTTATACAGAGGTTGTCTTCACATTAATTGTCTTTGTATCCCCTAATGCAAAACACTTCTATTTGGAAGAACATCTGAACAGAAGTTGCACTGACTGATGTGAAGTCAACAACTCTCTATATAAAAGTAGCCTAGTTGTGAAGGTACTTGACATGCAAATTTTGCTTACCCTTTTATAAAGGATATGGCTGTTTTCCATCTGCTGAATGCTGTAACACAGGCTAGGAATGAGATTAGAGCTTTGGTTTCAAGCCACATGCAGTGCACTAAACTTTTCAAAATACAACAAATGGCTTGAACTGACTTGGGAAACCTGTTGTTAAACCATGACTTGGATAGTGGGCAGGAATTATGCATGGAGGTGGTGAATGAAGGCCTTTACAATTAGGAGAGCAGAAGCAGTAGTCTAATCATAAAAAGGGCATAGAGATGGGAATGGCTGAGTGAAGAAGCATTCTGTGGAAGAGTAACTTGTACAAGATTATTTCCATGGTTAGTTAGAAAGAAATGGCTGAAGCTGATTGAACAAACTTGCATAAGATTATTGTGTGAGTTACTGGGAGGCTCAAAAAAACCATACTGGTCAAAGCTGTGACCAGTGTGTTTTTTTTTAGTTCATCACTAAAAGCAAATATTTCAGCATTTTGCTCAGTTTTGTCTCTTGGTCAGTGGAATTGGAAAAAAGGGAAGCCATTATAGATCACAGACTAGTCATAAATATTAATAAAAGGTAATATACAGACAGAGTGTTTGTCATCTTTTAGATAGTGTAATACACCTGTCATGCTGAAGGGTGCATTCTCATAAGCTCTGAGTCAATTTCAACATTTGAAATTTCAAAGAGATACAAAATCATTTGCTACTTAGGAAACAGATTCTACTTATCCATTAAAACTTACCTACAGAGCTTTGATTTACAGAAAAATTGTTCTTCATATCCTTTTATTGTCTGAATGCTATCATCTTTACTGCCTAAATAAAAAATTATTAGAAAGTACAGCTTACAATAACTTAAATTCATTTTATTCAATAACAAAATAGGGAATATAGTTAATTCTCACTATTGCAAATAACCTTATAGCAAACTCATTAACTATAAAGAACTACCAATACAGCACACATATACATGCGTACCCACAACACATCACTTCAAAGGATATTTCATATGAAAAAATGCTATTCCTCTAGCAGCTACAAATATGCTAAAAAAAGAAAGTTGGCCATCTAAAGATCCTGAAACTTGTGTTAGAGTTAAGATATTTGAAGAAAAGTTACTGTTGATAAATGCCATACAGTTGTTTCCGACTCTTAGAAACAATTGGGGGGCTTGCTCGACCTCTTTTCTTTTCTTTCAGCAGTTGTAATTTCACGCCAGTAAGTTCTTTTATGTTATCCATCCATATCTTTTGTGATCTTCCTCTCCTTCTCATGCCTTCAATCTTCTCCAACATAACTGCCTTTTCCAACGACTCAAGTAACATGCCCAAAGTACGTTAACTTCTATTTAAAGATCATTGCCTCCAAGGAGCATTTTTGTCTTTATACTCTCTAAATTTTTTATTAACAAATTAAAGCAAATTTTACTGTTGTCTACTATAGATTCTCAAACTGGAATATTTTGAACAGTAAGGAATTATTATTATTATTGCACTCTCTATGGAGTCAGAAAACTCATCATGGAAGGTTTCGTCAACTGACAACATATTTATCATTGCGAATCTTAAAATCCTTACACTCCTTATTGCATTATGCATTAACAACACATTCTGGTAATGCATTCCATTCACTGACAATTCTCCAGTTAAAAAAAATCTACTCTTCACACACCTCTTCACTACACCCTCACATAACTTCCAGGGATGATCATTGGTTTTTCACCTCGTGCCTTCTACTCTTTTTATAATCTCATCTGGATTAATCCGAAAAAATTCTCTCACTAACTTAAATGTCTTTATATCACCTCTTTTCCTCCTATCCACTAAACTCTGCAATCCACATTTTTTCAACATCTCTCCAAATCCAGCAGTACAAAGTCCTGATATTGTCTTAGTCACTCGCCTCTGGACCATCTCCAATGTCGCCACATCACACTGAAAACCAGGTGATCAGATTTGAACACAACAGTCCAAGCGTCATCTGACCAGTGCTTTATACAGTGGCAGAACCACTTCCTTATACCAACACATTACAGTACTTCTTATCATAGCAGCACTACGATGTGCAGCCTTTACAGCACTTGCAATATGCCCTCTAAACCTCAGTCTACTGTCAACCACCACACCCAAATCTCAAATCTCATCCACTTCCTGCAGTATGGCACAGTCAATATAGTACACAGCCTTATATATATTTCTGTACCCTAAATTGCAACACCTTGCACTTATTAATATTAATAAGTGCAATTAACTACAACCCCAGTTATTTGTCCAAGCCAAAAGTCAATTCAAATCTTCCTGAAAGGAATTAACATCAGCAATGCTACTTATAATTCTTCCCAGCTTTGCATCATCAGCAAACAACTGAAGATTCTCAGTCAGTCCACATGATATATTGTTTACAAAAGTTACACAGCAGGGGCCCAACTAATGCGGCAGCTAATGTAATTATATATATTGCAACAACCAATGTAACTATGAATCTTTTCAAAAGATAACAGTGTTACTGGTGATGCATAGGCCATTCTCTGATTGGTTTTAGAGATGGCATATCATTGATATGGGGATTTTTTTAAATTTTTTTTTTGGTCCCAGAACCTCAGGTTTGTATTTCCACATCTCAAAAAATAAACCACAGAATCCACCAAACACAATGAGCATTAGAATTTAGAGCCATGAAATGGTGAGAGTATTCTCTCTTTCTCTTTTAATCTCTCTCTCTCTGCATACATCATTTGCTAACGTTCACATCTCTATTTCTGATATCAGTTTTACACATTGACTGCCAACTATGAGATAACTCATATCTCGTAGTTGGCAGTCAATTGGCGGTCTGCTGCTGGATGCCCAATACGAGTTATCTCGTAGTGTCCAGGATGATCTATGATGCCAACTATGATCATTCTTGTAACAAATACCTGATAACTATACATACTGGGCATCTGTGGCAAGTCCATTCAAAGCCTTGATGGTGGTGGGAAATGAAACAAGTGGTAAAATAAAATGGATTTATTCAGAAAAGAAAAAAATATTCACTTCACCTAAAAGATTTCTAGTAGCAAAAAACAAGGTATATAAAATATTTTTTATGCATGATATTTCTTTAAACATTCTCCTATACATCTGTATTATCTGCAACAAACAACTGTATACAGGAAAAGTGTTATTTGTACTCCCCGAAGCTGTCTCAGTGACCAAGATGAAATATTGGAAGCATTAAAATTAGTTTCAAATCCTTTCCTAGTGCTGTCAACACTCCATTAAACCTTCAACATAATGAAGATGCATATTTTTGGGGAAGCAGATAGCAACAGCTAGTATCTTTAAAAAAGAAAACATTATTATGCTATCAAGCAACAATATAGGTAACAATTTTTTGTTTTCTTTTCATATCCTTTAAATCTTCAATTTTTCCTATTAGCAAAGAATGAGTACCGGTACCTGGCCAGTATTCATTCTATGAAAAAATTTTATTCTTTCTTTGTGAAAAAAAAAGGGAAAAAAAAGCACTAGAATATGCTGTTCTGTATTTCTGGGGGTACTTCAGAACTTTAAACAATCTCTGCACTGCTTTCAAACCATACTTGAAGCTAGCTGACCTTATCTACTCTCCTAAGAACTTAATTCCACACCTATTATGGTCTAACTTGGAGAGCTGCCAACATCCATCTTGGTGAACACAAGAAATACATCCACTGCATAACTATGGTCAGTCAAATCTAGCTGACTATGCTTTGGATACTTTGCATGGATTAAAATGGAAAAAAAGACAACTATGCTTCAATGCAGCAAATGAAAACTTTTTTGCATTTGCTGCATTGAAGCAATGCGACATTTTTTTCAGAATCAGCAGCAAATTTAAAAAAACAGCCTAATCTAAATAAATATGGTTGTGTTAAACCTTCCTGAGATTTGGAAAACATTAGTTATTAGCCTTCCAACATTCAAGGCAAGCCAACAGGACCTACTGAAGACACTCCATTATAAAAAAATTAGGATTTCGTTCTAACTTCACTTCATTCACTTGTTTTGTGTGTGTTACTGCAATTTTAATATTATCTCTGATAAGACAAAACATAGTAGCTATAAAATCTGTGTTTAATTATTTCTTTATGTGGTATTCAATTCATTAAATCTAACTATCAGTTAACCAGAACATAAGTCTTAATACTTATTTATTCTGACTGAATCCATCTATTTCTTCACAATTCATCACCAAGACTTCCTGGTTTATCACCATCAGATTCTTGTTATTATGTACTCATTTGGAGTACAGAATATTTTAATAGTATACACAAACAGTTAACATTGTTACTAACTTTCCATCAACAATTATTTATCCTCCAAATTAATTTGTTATCTCTAAGAATTCCATTATAACCAGAACTTACATTTTGGACTTCTAAGTCACTTTTTATGGTAATCAATCCCTCAGCGTTTGGACTTCTGAGTCTTTTTCCTTCTCATCCTGGCAAAAAACACTTGTTTTGCTAACCTTTCTTCTCCAGTTATATTTAAGTAAATATAACACCTGGGGTTAGCTCTACTCACACTCTCCTCGATGCTAACCATATCGAGTTCCTTCCTAATATCTTCATTTTTAATATGATATTTCCAATGATGACATCTGTTCACTCCTCTAATCTTTGTCAAAACCTTGTATCTGCAGTTTCCAGTGTTCTACCAAGAGTTTTATTTCTCATCCAGCTCTAAGATGCATAAGTTAAAGCTGGTTTGAACACTCTTTTGTATACTGTTAGTATTTTGACTAACTTCTCTCTTATTTCATATAAATTTATTCAGCTGCCTTCCAACCATGCCAACTTTGTTAATTCTATATTTAATTTTCTATCTTCACTAAAAATTTAATTAGGGACCTGTACTAAATTTAATTATAAATATAACATGAATTGCATAAGGTAAAGAGCTGAAATCAACCCCTCGAATTTTGATATTAGGGTTTCATGCCACATTCCTTCATAACGTGGTCCATGTACGGATGATGAATAACAGTGAATATGTGGATACTTGTCTCACACCTGATTTAACATTAAACCATCTTTCTATAGCTCCTTCATTTGTAACTTACAATTAAAATAGAGACTATGTACTACTCAATATAATGTACCATTTACATTGAATAATTGTTGCACTTTGCATAGCTTTTCTTGTGGTACATTGTCATATGTCTTTTCCAGATTTATAAAACTTAAATATATCCTTGTTATTCCTGCAGAGGTTTCTGTGGTTAAGAAGATCAATATAATTATTCTGGTTTTGTGACCACATGTTTATTAATGAAAACTGATTTTAAAACTAAACAAGTACTAAAAACAACACCCAACAAGTTTTGTTAGTCATCAGACTAACATCTTCAGGGGTAAAGAGGACTAAATGTTTAAAGAACAAACTACTAGAAATTACGAAAATTAGTTCATTTGTTGGTATTGTGAACATCAAAACAGTTCATTAAAAAACCGAATAAGAGATCTATATAACTGTTAATGCAGGTCAGCTGGAGACAATGCTATTTGTTGGCATGTTCTGTGGTTCACGCTCACTCTGTCCGAGGTCTGAAATTGGTAAATTTTTAATAAACGATGACCAAACTTAATTTAAAATCAAACCTTGGTTTTTGTTGTATTGCGTAGGAATTTTAATCATATTTGCTGAATCTTTGAATTTTCTTGTGAAACAATTCTTATCTATATAACACATGTTGGTTCTATCCCAGAGCACCTCATGATTGGTAGAGGTTGTCTGAAATGCCAATCCCTGATTTATGTTCTCTCTTATTTTGTACGTCCTTTGATGTTCGCTCATGCAGATTTCTCCTGATCTCCCCGTCTGGTCCACAAAGAAGATGCAACGGGAACAGTGAATATTATAAACTCTTTTTTTCATTGGGTGATGTGGAGGTTTCGGAGGATGAAGAGATCTTGATATTTTTTCAAGTGTCAGGAAAGTCACTTTTAAGGCTGTATTTGTATAGCAGTTTGGCTAATTTATCTGTTACATTCTTGATATAAGGAAGGGTGACTGCATTCTTGAAATATTGTTTATTTAGGTTTCTTGTAGGTGCTGTATTGAGAATTTTCTTAATTAACTTAAGAAAATTGAGAATTTTCTTAAGTTAATTAAGAAAACTGAGAATTTGGGGATGTTGTATGCTTTATTCCCTAAGGTTTGTAGGAATGTAGGAAGATTGATTTACTCAGTTGATATACATTTTTTTAAATTAGTGAATGACTAGAAACCGAGAAAAATGAAAACAAAGTTTAATAGCACAACTAGCTTCAGCTTGTATCAGCCTTCTTCAGGTACACATTAAAAAAGAAATAACCAGTAAAACATACAGGAAATAATTGTAAACATAACGGAAAGTTAGTGAATATATATTCAACGTTCAAGTCTGTGCATTCAAAACTGTTCTCTCATTAGCTTCATTGTTGGGCATAAGCATGCATATAGCATGTCGTGAACGCCAGTATTTGATTGTAGCACAATGACAGTCTGAAAGGTTATAACTCAGGTTGTTGTTGAGATGTAGGGGGTTGAGAATGATTTCTTTTGATTCTATTATCTTTCTTTCTAATTCATCGTGGCAACAGAAAATGTTAATAGAATCTCTTCCCACTGGACACTGTACAGCTCTACAAACATTGTATAAAAATAACGTTCTTCCTTTACCAAGACAGTTGATTAAGAAAATCTGGGAACAAAAAGAAGGACCAGCAATGGGTTCACCCCTCTCACCAGCTCTAGCAAACCTCTATATAGAAAATTTTGAAAATAATGCTCTACAAAACTGGCACAAAAAACCAAAAATATGGCTCCACTATGTGGACGATATCTTCATCAATTGGCCAGGAACAGCACCAGAACTGACTACATTTCAAGACTATTTTAATAACTTACATCCTAACATAAAATTCACTCTGGAACTAGAAGAAAATAAAAAACTTGCTTTCCTAGACATCCTTATAGAAATAAATAAAAGAAAAAACAATTTATCATTTTCCATCTATAGAAAACCAACAAACACAGGAAGATTTCTGCACACTACTTCACATCACCACCCCAAGCAAAAAATAGGACTAATAAAAACCTTAAGGGATAAAGCATACAACATCCCCAATATAGAAGAAAAATGGAAAGAAGAAATACAATACTTAACACAGATCTTACAACTGAATAGTTTCAATACTAAGTTAATTAAGAAAATCCTCAATACAGCACCTACAAGAAACTTAAATAAACAATATTTCAAGAATGCAGTCACCCTTCCTTATATCAAGAATGTAACAGATAAATAAGACAATCTTCTTTGTGGACCAGACAGGGAGATCAGGAGAAATCTGCATGAGCGAACATCAAAGGACGTACAAAATAAGAGAGAACATAAATCAGGGATTGGCATTTCAGACAACCTCTACCAATCATGAGGTGCTCTGGGATAGAACCAACATGTGTTATATAGATAAGAATTGTTTCACAAGAAAATTCAAAGATTCAGCAAATATGATTAAAATTCCTACGCAATACAACAAAAACCAAGGTTTGATTTTAAATTAAGTTTGGTCATCGTTTATTAAAAATTTACCAATTTCAGACCTCGGACAGAGTGAGCGTGAACCACAGAACATGACAACAAATAACAATGTCTCCAGCTGCCACGTATTAACGGTTCTATGGATCTGTTATTCAGTTTTTTAATGAAATGTTTTGATGTTCACAATACCAAAAAATGAACTAATTTTTGTAATTTTTAGTAGTTTGTGCTTTAAACTTTTAGTTTTCTTTACCCGTGAAGATGTTAGTCTGATGACTAATGAAACTTCTCAGGTGTTGTACTTATTTTGTTTTAAAAACATCATCATCATCATCAAATTCCTGACATTTACCCTCAAGGGGTGTACAGGATATGATAGTACTACATGAAAAATTTACATTATTACTAACTTCCTATCTACAATTTTCCTCCAAATCAGCTTGTTACTTGTCAAGGCTCCAACATTATCAGATCTTATATTTCTATCGTCTAAGGCACTTTGTACCGTATCAATCCTATATCTTGGTCTACCTCTGGGTCATTTTCATGCCAACCTGGCAGAAGACGCTTGTTTTGCTAATCTTTCCTTGCCAATTCTGTTTAAGTGACCATACCACCTGAGATTAGCTCTGCTAACGCATTCCTGGATGCTAACAATGTCAAGTTCTTTCCTAATATCCTCATTTTTAATATGATATTGCCATTGATGCCATCTATTCACACTTCTAATCTTTCTCAGGACTCTCATATCTGCGGTCTCTACTCTTTGGTCAAGTGTTTTACTTCTGACCCAGCTCTCAGATCCATAAGTTAAAACTGGTTTCAACACTGTCTTGTATACAGCTAATTTAGTGTTCCAACTAATTTCTCTCTTATTCCATATGAATTTATTCAATTGACTTCCTACCATACCAGCTTTGTTGATTCTGTTGTCTATTTCCATATTTAATTTACCATCTTCACTAAAAATCATGCCTAAGTAGCTGAGATGTTTTACTTGTTCCACAGGCTCTCCATTCACAATGCAGTTGACATTTTCAACGATTCTACCTATTTTCATTGTCTTTGTCTTTTTATTGCTGACCTTCATACCATATCTATTACAACAATTATTCAATTTAGTCAGGGAATCTTGCAAGCTTGTAGCGGATTTATTTAGAAGTATAACATCATCTGCATAAAGCAAAGAGCTGACATTAACATCCCCAATTTTGATATCATGTTTAATACCACTTTCCTTCATAATGCGATCCATATAGATAATGAATAACAGAGGGGATAATGTACATCCTTGTCTCACACCAGACTTAACATTAAATCATCTTCCTGTACTTCCTTCAATTCTAACAGCTTACTTACAACTCAAATAATGACCAAGTATTGCTTGATCTCTCAGGGGACCCTGTAACCCCTAGAGAGCGCATCGCCTGGATGGCGGATAGGGGAGCCCACCGTGTGTGTGTGTGTGTATATATGTATATATATGGTGGGGTGGTCTGAATATACTGAATAAGAACTTGTGGACCAACAGGGCCATAAGGGGCAATCATCTTGATTGTAAGGGAAGCGGCACTCCCATGGACCCCTAGCTGGATCTATCCTCTCCTTCTTCTACTTTGAGGAAGACCTACTTACTTTAATCTTTCCTATAAGGCCTTATCAGCCAACTCTTCTTACTTTATGACCCTTGTGCTATTAGAGTACTCGAGGGCCATGGGGTCTTTTCATTTCTGGCCTTACAACTATGTCCACTCTATAAACCTTACTATATTTCTTCTATAATCTACCCTTTCCCCTTCAATATACCCTATTCCTCCTATGGGTTTAAATTCGGAAGAAGGAGAGTTCAGAAGCCTTAAGGTAGCAGCCCTACCACTGAACTATTCCATCGTCAGGCTAGTCCCCTGACATGGAGAACATAACCATACTTGTAAGCTGACAGAAAAAGATAATCGGATTGAATCTATAGGAAATGACCCTGGAATGGAAAAGGGAAAACGAAAATGGAAACGACAAAATATAATACACATAGCAAACTGGAATGTAAGAGGAATAGCATATAAAGAAATAGAATTAGACCAGTTATTAAATGAAAGAAATTTTAAAATAACAGTAATCACTGAAACAAAAAAGAAATTAAAGGAACTATGAGAACTGAAAATTTTAATGTGATATACAGTGGAGTCGACAGAGACCAAAGAGCACAAGCAGGAGTCGTGATTTGGATTCATAACTCCCTTTCAAAACAGTTAAAACATTATAAATTATGGAATGAAAGAATAATAGAAGCTAGAATAAAAATAGATAGAGGCTATTTAACAATAATTGGTTTATATGCCCCAGAAGAAGGAAGAGAACAGGATAATATTGATTTTTATAATCAGCTACAAAACATATATAATAAAATAAATAAAAATGATTACATAATTTTAGCAGGAGACTTAAATGCAAGAATTGGAAACACGAAAATTAATAATAATATAGGAATACATGGAGAACACACTCTAAACAGAAATGGTAAAAAATTGATTGACTTTGTAGTTTATAATAACCTAAAAATAATGAATTCCTTCTATAAACATAAAGACATACATAAATATACTTGAGCAGCAAGAGGATGGAAATCAATATTAGATTACTTCATATTAATTGAAAAGACATCAAAATTTTCACTAGATGTTAAAGTTCACAGAGGATATGAAATAAGCAGTGACCACTTCCTTGTTAAAATAAAATTAAGATTACCACCTAAATGGCTACAAGTAACAAGAACAGAAAGAAAAATTGAAGCATTTGTTTATAAAACTAGACTATTGAATGACACAAATGTACAGTGGATATATGAACAAAGAATTAACCAGTAGCTACATAAAATAAAACAAAATGAAGAAATAGACATAGAATGGCTTAATATAAAAACGATACTAAATGCAGCAGCAAATGAAAGCTTAGGAAAGACCAAAAAATTCAATAAAAGAAAAAAACTGAAGATCTGGGATGATACAATCAAAGAAATAATCAAAAAGAAAAAAGAAGCCTATCACAAATGGTTAAGCAGTAAAAGATTAGAAGAAGAAATAGAATATAAAAGAATAAGAGCCATAGCTAAAAGAGAAGTCAGAAAAAGACATAGAGAATTATGGAATAAATTTGTTTCTAATTTAGAACATGATTTATATAAAATAAGACCTAATGTATATAAGATTTTGAAACACCAAAATGCAGATACCAAAGAAAACATAAAATTAAACACTGAAATGAAATTAGAAGAATTTCTAAATTACTACACAGAACTGTGGACAGAAAAAATATTTTAAAAAAGACAACTGGCAAACAATTAACGAAAATGAAAAGGAGATAACTGAAGAAGAATTAGAAATCAGCCTGAAAGAAACAAGAAATGGAAAATCACCTGGAAAAGATAAGCTAGGTTCAGAACTATATAAATATGCAGGAACAAGATTCAAAGGAAGACTCTTATTATTTTTAAATAAAATTTACTCAACTGGTATCCCCCCAATAGAATGGAAAAAAGCAATTGTGATTCCTATCTTTACGAAAGGTAATAGAGATGATCCTAAAAACTATAGAGGTATCAGTATACTAAATTCATGTTACAAAATATACAGCAGAATCTTAAATAACAAACTAATGAAATATTCCGAAAACTTTATTCTAGAGGTACAAAATGGATTTAGAAAAGGACGATCATGTATAGACCCAGCCTTCTGCCTAAAATTAATAATAGAGAAAAGAAGAGAATATAATTTAGAAACACATATTGCATTTATTGACTTTGAAAAAGCATTTGACAAAGTTAAAAGAAACATATTATTTAACATATTAAAAGAAAGACAAATACCAAATAATATCCTAAAAGCTGTCACAAGTATATATGAAAATAATCAAATACAAATAAGATTAAATCATGAGCTATCATATACAAGAGAGATAAACCAAGGGATCTGACAGGGATGTTCCCTCTCAGCAACTCTTTTTAATATCTACTCAAATGAAATAATAATAAAATGGAGTAAAAATTTACATCAAGGAATTAAACTTTTACCTACAGTTAACTTAAACACTCTCCTCTTTGCAGACGACCAAATAATAATTACAAATTCTGAAGATAACTTACAGAAAGCTATTTTAAATCTAAATGAGATATCCAAAGATTATGGTATGATAATATCAACGGAAAAACAAAAACTATGGTCTCTAAAGGAAAGATCCAGCAAGAACTAAAATAGTATTAGATAACAAGATCATAGAACAGGTGAATTCATTTAACTACCTAGGATGTATGATCACTTATGAAAACGAAAAAGATATAAACATAAAAATTGCAAAATATTTAAAAATAACAGGAGTAATTAACTCTATATTTAAACCAAACCTAGTTCAAAAACAAACCAGGCTAAAAGTATACAATACATTAGCCCTACCGGTCTTAATGTATGGAAGTGAAATCTGGATAATAAAACAAAAAAGACAAACAAAGATTAACAACAGCAGAAATGAAGTTTATGAGAAAAACTGCAAAGTATACCGTATTTGATCACAAAAGAAATGAAGATATTATGAAAGAATTAAACCAAGAACCAGTAATTGAAAAAATTAAAAAATATAAACATAGATGGATGGAACACATTCAAAGAATGAAAACAGAAAGATTATCAAAACAAGCCTTAAAGTACAAGCCAATAGGAAAAAGAAAACCAGGATGTCCTCTTAAACGATTCAACGATGACTTCTAAGGCCGGAACAGGCCATACTAGGCCTAAATCCTTGATACGTATGATGATGATGATGATGTATTGCTTGATATAATTTTCCATTGACACCATATAACTGTAGCATATTGAATAGCTTCTCTCTTGGCACCTTGTCATATGCCTTTTCCAGATCAACAAAACTTAAATACAGATCTTTGTTATATTCCCATGATTTCTGCACTATTTGTCGTAAAGTGAAGATCTGATCCTGACAGCCTCTATTTGGCCTGAATCCAGCTTGTTCTTCACCTAGCTTTTCTTCCACAATTCTTCTCAACCGTTTCTCAAGTATACTTGTATAAATCTTGCCAGGAACACTCAGTAGGGTAATAGCGCTGTAATTCTCACATTCAGTTTTATTTCCCTTTTTCTTTAATAAACATGTGATCACAAAAACAGAATAATTATATATCCTTGTTATATTCTCATGATTTCTTAAGTATTTGTCTTGAAATGAAAATCTGATCCTGACAACCTCTATTTGACTTTAACCCAATTTGGTCTTCTCTAAGATCTCCTTCCACAGTTTTTCTCAGCCTCTTCTTAAGCTGGAATAAACCTTACCTAGAACACTAAGTATGGAAATTCCACTGTAATTCTCACAGTCAGTTTTATTTCCCTTTTTACAATTATTAGACACAAGTGTTCACAAAGATAAAGAATAATAATTTTATCACTGCATTTCAAGCCTGAAACTAATAGGCTATTAGAGATGCTTCTGATGAGAAGCATCTATACTGATGTTCTTGAACAAAATCAGCAGCCTACACCTGCAGATCAACCCATGATGGAAAAAGAAAAGTATGGAAAATGAACCTTCCTGGACACCCTCTTTTCCTGTATCCCATCTGGAATACCCATCTGCTCAATGTAAACCAACCTCACAAGCTGTTACTTGCAACAAGAATCGGACCATCATCCATTTTAAAAAACAGAGAATCAAATTTTTTCTCATCTGCACCAATTCATATACTTCAGCTGTGACAGACTAGTATATGCAAGATTTATTATTCATTATTGTGATTATTGTGATTACTGGGTGCTTAAGGGTCAAAGCTGTATAACTGAGAGGAGACCTCCACATAGCCTTTAAAGGAATGCAGAGACCCGACCAGGGCTTCTGAGTTAATGTCCAATCTTCAGCTTCTCATGGTGCACCCTGTTGGGTACCTACTTGGATACTGAACGAACGAGGATGGGTAGGCAATTTGGGATTTAGCCAACCAAATTGCATTCTTATTGGCTTAAACCAAAATAAAAAATGATGGTACAACATGACAAAATTTCGTGCCGGCTGGGGCATCGCCCGGTAAAACAAGGCCCCCATTGTTTTTGCCAGGGAACCAGGGTGAACAGCGAAAAGTCAGCTACTGGAACAAATCTGAAAACAAACCCCAACTCAACATTACCAGAGTTAAAGATTGGTACTATCAACATAAAAAGCCTGAATGGCAAAGAAATGGAGCTAGCTGAGGAATCAGATAAGTACCAGATCGACATAACAGGGGTGACTGAAACAAAAAAGACAAAAACTGGTGAGATCGTTCTGAGCAATAAATACAAACTGCTTTATTCAGGCAATGACAATCAAGGAAAAGAAGGAGTAGCCATAGTATTCAACACAAAATACGAGGCTAATCTTCTTGAATGGCAGTCGGTCTCAAGTAGAGTAATGTGGGTGTATATGAGAATGGGGAACTGGACAATGAGACTTATTTGTGCCTATGGTCCCACAGAAGGTTCTACTAAGGTAGAAGTGGAGGAATTTTTTGAGACTTTAGAAAAAGCAACTGACACAATGAAAAAGGAAAAGTTGGTCCTTGTTGGGGATCTAAATAGCAGAGTAGGAAATGACTGTGAGACATACAAAAATATTTTTGGAAAATTTGGAGGAAAGAGCAAAGCTAATAATAATGGCAAATATCTGTTGGATTTCTGCTCAGGACATGGACTGGTTATTACTAACACCATGTTCCAACATAAAAATGTGCACAAATTCACATGAAGAGAAGAGGCAAGGAATAAGAAAAGTCTCATTGACTATGTTATTGTTGATAGTGATGTTTTCTCCGTGGTTCAAGACACCAGAGTGTACAGAGGATTTTTTGTATTGTAAGAAAATTAAAAAAAACCCCTCAGAAATGCTCCATCTCCCCCCTTTTTTATGGGGGGGGGGCTGGAAAGTTCTGATAAACACCTAGAACAAACACTAATTAATTTTGCTTTCTTATATATTGTAAAAGAAAAAAAAACAACAACAAACTATTACAATTTGATGATAAATGGGGATTCAAGCATTTTAAGATATGCTCTTTTTTGTGGTCATATCAGTTGCTTTAGTATCATTTTTGTTCTAGGTGTTTATCAGAACTTTCCAGCCACCCTCATACATAGTGCAACAAAAAATCGAAGTTTAGTCCTATGCCAAGTTTGATCTGCATTTATCAAAAATCTACCAACAACTAGCTTTCAAATGCAGCAGTCTTTTGTCATTGTTTATATGTGTTACAATATTAAGGTTATGAAAAATACTGTTAAGTGTAATTTTTTCTAGTTTTTTATTTTTTATCCAAGTCTTATTCCTGATGAAAGTGAGAAAACTTATAAAATTTGTTGGGTTGCACTATTTAGTTTAGTAAAGTCTTGTTAATAAACATATAGTCTTCACTTCAGAAGCTAATCAAAGATGAATCAATCCATATTTTCTTCGATGACATGACTCACACTGAGTCTTCAATGTTTGGTTATTGTTTTCAACCTTTCATTTTTTCTTGAATAATAGGTATTTAAGTCTACAGTTCACCTATGAAAGCTATTGAACTTTAATTCTTTTTAAAACATTCTTACCCACAAACAGCTAGCTCACAACAAAATGGTGACCACTTCCTCTTGAGTCCTTTACCAGTATGAAGATTTTGCTATCAACAATAACAGTGAATGATACTTTTTTAAAAAAAATTCTTTTGTCTTCTCTCTCTCCATGTCAGTTTGTCTGCTTTTGTATGCCGAAACATAGTAATGACTAGGCCATGTGTTTAGTCAATGTGATAAGTGATCCTGATAACTTGAAATTAATGTTTAAGTATATATTCTGAAAAGTTAATTCAGCAAATAGAACTAGAGTTGGCGAGATACCATAAGAAAAGAAAACGAATGAATATATATCTGAAAATCTATATTCATCACCTCTCTCCTGGAGATCTGAAAAAATCAACTGTTAAATAAGATAGGATGCGAACAACAACTATTAACCAATTCTTAATTAGAGATTGTAAAGCTAAATTTGAATTACAGTTAAGAATGATGACGGTTATGTTTAGCCAGAAGAGTTTTCAGTTTTCAGAAAATAAGCAGAATAGAACTGAAGACACTAAAACAAGATCTGCAGATTTATCTTTGAAAGATCATGGTGGGATAGCAGATGAATCTTATAATTAATCAGCAAGTGTTTAAGTGAATGAGCCAAAACTAGAAGAAATAAAATACAAGATAAATCTGATCATGCCTGTATTGAGGTAATAAGAAGAAAGAACTTGTTGATGTTTTTTAACATGGGCAATTAATAGTTTTTGCATATGTTAGTTCTGTGAACTTCTAATTCCTTGCATAAAACCAAGTGCAGATCATGGAATGAAATGAAACACTTCAACATTACACATTTCAAAAATGTTTGATTTAAAAAACAGAACCTTACCTCTACCTGTGACAACAGCAAAATATCCCAAAGCCTTCATAGGAAATAATTTTCCCTCTAAAATTCTTTTAATCTATATTGAAAAAAAAAATTCTATATTGCAAAAACATTATGCAGTTCTTTCAATAATACTACAGAATGACTTCTAGGTGAATGAATAACAAGTAGTCTTTTGATCCAACACATTAAATTTATCCAAGTATAAAGGTAACTTTATTATTATTATTGTATGGGCACCTCCATGGAGGCCAAAGACATTGTTGCAGACCCAAACTATCCACACCAACTATCACACACTCCTCTCTCCTTGAGCCCATTAACAGACAGAACACTCACAAGTGATACTGAAACCCATTCCATCATTTATTCACAACTCTGCAAATAAAAAAATTCAGTCCCCTCCCTACTAACCACAACTCAACTTCCTTTACTCAACTTCCAGGGATAACCACTTATTCTGTACCCTCTAGCCAAGTGCTGAAAAATTTCCCATATATCAGTCCTATACAATCTTTTAAGTATCTTAAATGTTTCTATCACATTCCCTTTTTTTTTGCTTATCAATCAACTTATGAAATCCACGCACCCTTGCAATCTGTCCTTACAGGGAACATCCCAAAGAACATCTTCTTGATTACTCACCACTGAATCCTCTCCACGACTTCCTCATTCCCGAGAAAACTAGGAGAACAGATCAGAGTACAGTATTACAGATGTGGATGTATCTATAAAGAGGAATAACAACTTACTTATTTCTATTTGTCAGTATGTTCATCAATAGCCAAGTAATCTTATGAGCTACCTTAGTTTTGTCTATTTCTTTAAGTAGAGTTCTGTCAATGTGGTACACAGCTTGTAATTAATTTATCCCAAACTGCATAACTTTTACATTTCTCCACATTAAACTCACACCTATTATCTTTTGCTCATACCAACAGATTATTTAAATCATCCTGCAAGCTCTCCACATAATCTTGATTAACTACTCTCTTCCTAATTTCACATCATCAACAAACAACTGAATATTTCCTTTCAAATTATTTCTCATATCGTTAATGTACAAATTTAATAGTAGTATTCCTAGTATGGAACCTTGTAGCATACCACTAGTTACCTGCATTCTGCTCCTCTATATGACACTTTTTAATATTTCTCCAGCAGCCACTCTCTTATCCACCTAACTGTATCCATCCCCATTTGTTCTAATTTGCATAACAGAGTTCCATGTGGTATTCTGTCAAATGCCTTTAAAAAATCCAGCAGAATTATTGTGTAGCCATTTCCTTTATCCAACTCAGCTGTCACTCTATTATAAAAAGCTAGTGAATTACTAACCTTCACAAAGCCATGTTGTCCCTCATACAGTATCATATTCTTATCCAACATTCTTGAATTCTCTTTTTGACCAACTTTTCCAGTATGTTTACCATCACTTCAGAGATACTGATAGGTCTATAATTTGCTACTGCAGTTATTATTATAACTGCAGTAGCAAATAATTCCTTATGCAAAGGAATTATTTTGTCCTCTTTCAATTCATTGGAGCTCTACCAGAACTAAGAATTAAAGAGCCTAGTCAGAGGCATTGCCAGTTCCCTTGCATATTCTTGCAAAACACAAGCAGATATTCAATCTAATTCTGCAGTTGTATTTACATTGTGATTCTGCAATATCCTAAGAACCTCCATTTCATCCACCACTGTTCCCACATAAGTCTGTCACATGTGTCACAGCATTAATCTCACTTGAATGATATACGAATGCAATGTAGCCACTCAGTAACTCAACTATTTTATGTGTTTCTGTTACCTCATCACCATCAGTATCATTAAGTTTATTCTTCCATAGTCATTTTCCCTCTCACTTGCCATGTAATGTACAAACTCTTTGGGATTTCCTTTGGCATTTCAACTAGTTTCGTCTCATAATCTAAGTTTGCCTTTCTTACTGTGCTGGGAAACTTTCTCCCCTGACCCTTGTACTGTTCATGACCTTGCAAGTCACCATTCTCCTTATATATTCTCCATAACAATTTCTTTTCTTTCTTTTTTTGAAGCCCTTGATTTAGAATACCACTCATTCATTTAATTCTTACCTGATTTACTCCTTACCTTAGGTATACAATTTAATATTGCTTCCTCTAGATATCCCTTAACTATCTTATATGCAATAATAACATCCTTCTCTTGCAGGACTTTATTGACACAGCTTGAAGCTTTCTCCTAAGCATGCTGTAATCACTTGCCTTGTAGTTACACATATATCCCTTTTTGACAGAATATTTCTCAAGATTTGCAATCTCGGATCAAGACTGCATGGCCACTTTCCCCAGTCAAAGTCAATGTTGCTACCTTGGTTATGGATAGCTCTTCTGTTTTTATGACCAGGTTGAATATCCTTGCATGCTGAGTATCCTTCATCACATGATGCCTTAAGTAGTTCTCTCTCAGTACTATATAGGTCAGGAGTGTCAACTAATGTTTGCATAAGATCTATATTGTCCATAAAGATATACCTGCAATCTACCTTTTTCAAAATTGGAGTATAAGGTATAAGATTTCTAATTTATGTTTAGACAAAGAAAAAATTATCATAATATTATTTATTATTATTACAATATATTATACACATTATTATATATTATATTATTATACACCCCTTGTGGGTACATGGCAGGAATTTGATGATGATGATATATTATTATAATTATCATAATATTAATTAATTATAATGCTTAAAAGAATGTTGCAGTTCTTTGACTGCACCGATTAAAATAAACATTTCATATTTAACTTCCTGATGAACCAGCATTACTTATTCTACACTGCAATGAGTTCACAATTTTTGCATAATTTGGTGTGTAATTAGTCAGTGCATTTCTCAAACATGACTCCAAATACTCGAATGATAATGTGGTACGATATTTTGACTTAATAATGTTCATTTGTGAAAATGCCGATTCACACAAGTATGTCGAACCAAAACAAGCATAAATATTTTCTGCACATTTTCTTAAGTTGGAATACTTGCATTCCGGTAAATATTTCCCAAATCTATCTTTGTGTGCCCTTGCTTTGATGTAAACATCATTTCTTATTGTTATTATTTCTTCTTCTAGCATAACAATATGCATATCAAAAATAGAGGAAAGGTTTTCTGCTATTATTTCTGTCTAGCTAATGTTGGTATCAAATGAAAAACTCATGAAGAGAATTACATCCTCAAGTTTCTTGAAATCCTGAAAGCGGTCGTCAAATTCTGTAATTACTTTCCGAATTTCACCAATATATTTATTTCCGTTGAAATTAGCAAAAGCAGAACTACTTAATTGTGCAGTCATATTCGGAAAATTACATAAATTGTTATTTTCAAGCTTCACTATCAGCTGATTCAATTTTTTTTAGAAGCATTGATAGAACTAATCATATCAAAAATTGTTTTTCCGGGACCCTGAAGTTCTAGGTTTAATTCATTTAATTTACTGGTTATGTCGATCAAAAAAAAAAAGCTAAATCCAATAGCCAAATATCATCTTTTAAGTGTTTGTATTCGCCGCCCCAATCTACAAGAAATTGTTTAATTTTTTCAATTAAATCCCTAAATCTTTGAAGAAATTTGCCCTGACTTAACCACCTGACATCAGTATGCATAAGCAGCTCAGAAGGTCCATCATTATCACTTTCTTCCATTTGCAACTTAAAAAGGCACCTTTGCAGAGTTTTTGCCCGAATTAAATTGGAAATTTTGAAAGCTATGTTCATAATTTCTTTCATATTTAAAACGTTAGCACACAGCACTTGTTGATGTATAATAAAATGATACTGTAAGAAATTAGGAAAATCTTCACCATGCCTACATAGCGTGATAAAACCGTTGCGACAACCTGTTGAAGCTGGTGCTCCGTCTGTGGTAATTGACACTAGTTTATAAAGAGGCAGTTGAATGGTCTTGCTGTAACTCTTAAAACTGGTAAATATATCTTCACCCTGTGTTTACCCCTTTAGTAATTCGTCTCGAGTAGAAAAGTTTTTAAAAACCATTCTAATAAAAATAATCATTTGGGCGATGTTAACTGCATCAGTAGATTCGCCCAACTGAAGTGAAAAGGCCTGACAATCCTTAATATCCTGCATTAGTTGCTCTTTTAGATCCAAATTTATTTCTTCTGCTCGTTTTGCAACTGTATTTCGTGATAACTGTATTTCGTTGACAGCAGCAACTATTTCTGATTTATTTTCGAAATTACAAAATAATGATTCAACTGCTGCAAGAAATGCTTTTTTAAAAATTGCACCATCACTAAAGGGTTTTTTATGTTTGGCAAGAATATGGCTCACTCTTAACGATGCAGTTGTTGCTGTCTCTGAGTTCGATATTATTTTAATGAAACATAACTGCTGTAATGACAAACGTTTCTTCAATTCTTGAATTTTGACTTTTCGTAAATCGCTGTTAGGTGGATATGCCGTTTCATATCTGCTGTGCACCGATTTAAATTGTCATTCCAAGTTCCCTTTTTTCGGCAGAGAAACACTTCCATTGCAAATCAAACAACAACATTTGTCTTTGATCATAATAAAGAAATAATCATGTTCCCACTCTTGATGATAGTAATATGTCTTTGCTTTTTTTGTAGTGGTCATGATGGTACAATTTTAAATTATATTAAAACACTTTAAACTTCAAATTTTAAACTTGCAGCAGAGCACTAGCACAAAACAAACAACCGAGTTTATAATACTGCTATCGTTTATACATCAAGATTCATGAGTTATGTTTGTACAGTGCATCAAAGCGAACAAAAACCCAAAGTCATGTCTATGAGGGCACATATATTTCCAAGTACACTCCACAACAAAAGTCTCATGGCAGGAAATTTAAATATTTTTAACTAATATTTGAAATTTTTCTGTTGAAATTTTTGAAATAAAATTCAATTTAATATAATCGAATTATAAACTGGAATTATTGTACAAAAAATATTTATTTTAAGTTTTTAATTAACATAAATTTTAAATAGAACCATAATATAGATTATTATTTGATAAATAGGTTAACATTATTTATTTGCTTTATCGTATTCGGACTCATCTATATATTATTTTGAAAATTAAGACAAATAAATTTGTGATCGACCCCAAAGCATTATGCGATCTACCCGTAGATTGCATAATGTTATAGTCTAATGCCTATAACATTTGGTGAGGTTGCACTAACTAATGCCAAAAGCGCCTCCCTTTTGTTCCTGATACTTCAGGCAGTAGTATACAGAAACTGCAGCATCCCTTTAGGCTCCCAAACATCTTCACTTACTGAATTGACTGCACTATTCAATATTTTTGCTTGGGAGACTAGATTCCACACTTGTTGGTCATTCTCACACTCACTTGTGTTATGAGTGACTTCAAACAAACTGGGTTAAATTTTCCTGAAATTGCACTTCAGCATGCTTGGTGAACAAAGCTCTCTCTCTCTCTTTACACACCTAACATCAAAACCATTTAGGTGCAGTCTGTCAGCATTATACAACTCCTCCTTTCCGTCTAACTCAGAACATAGGACCACAGCTTCTACATTACTGTTTTTGTGCAACATGCATATTAATTTGTTTGCTACCAACGTTCTACTCTCAATTCTCCTCTATCATAGTGTGGGTGGATATTTACAATCTCCCCTTCTCACTCTTCTTTTTTGCTTCATCCATCAACTCCTTCACATTCTCCCTCATAGAATACTTTTCACTTCTCAGATCACTGTCCCAACCAAGAAAATTAGTTCTTTTACCGTACCTTTCTACATCGATATGGCATGACTAATATCAATTTTTGTGCCAGGGAAACATGATTTTGTTATACTTTCAACTTCTCTGATCATAGTCTCAATACATAATTTTCTCCTTACTTGTTTTTCTCATCTGTTCATACAATTTCAATTCTTACCTTGAGCCACCTGCTTCTTTCTCTTCTCAGTCCTGCTAATATCTTGCACATCTGCAACTTTTCGAGTTCCTGCTTTGTTCTCTGCAGGATAACATTTAAGCATACTATTTTCTTATTTAGGTCCTCTTCATATTTCCTATTTAGGTACATTTCATATTTCCACAAACATATGTTCAACATTAATTCTGACATTAACATTTACCATCGATACTGCCTACTCTATTTGTATTCCTCTTGAAGATTTTCTACCACTGTTCTCACTGCTCATTTTGACTGACAGCATTTCAAAGTAATTACTCCTATCCAAGGATATCCTTGTCTTCAGTTTTCTTGTAACGTTTATCATCTTTGATTCCTTTTTAAATACTTTCCTCTATTTCTAAGCTTGTATAATATTTTACCATGTTCCTGATTTTAATTTTATACATTCTTACCAAAGTTTTCCCATGACTTTTGTATACTTTTTGCTAGTATTTGCTAGTCGCTTTTTGCTACTAGTAAAATCCTACTAATTGCTAGTAGATTTCAGTAAGGTTACTTTTCCAGGACTGCTTTAACTCCTTGTGTCCAACCATTGGCATTCTTATTTTTCTATCCTTGCAAGACAACTTCACATGTTTCCCTAGCTTAATATCCAATGTTTTCTTCAGAGTTTGTCACTGAGACTTTGATGTTAGGTTTTTGTTTTCCAACTGTTTAATTTTTTCTGAATGATATTTTTATAGGTGAATCTACAGCGCACCTATGAAAATTGATCAACTTTAATTATTTTTAGAACTCTTACCTACTGTTCTTTTCAATCTGATATTCATATCCTTTGTATATTTTGTATCCTCAACATCACTATCAACAATGACACAGTCAAGAAGTCTTTTTTTATTCCTTGTGTCTTCTCTCCATGGTAACTTGTACGCATCTTTATGTTTGAACATGATGTTAGTAATGATGACTAGTCGACATCCTGAGCAGAAATCCAGCAGGTACTTACTATTATTATTAGTTTTGCCTTTTTCTCCAAATTTTTTCCTAAAGTATTTCTATATGCCTAGTGGGATTCATTTCCTACTCTGCTATTTATATCTCCAACAAGGACCAATTTCCTTGTTGGCATTTTCTTTATGTCAGCTGCCCCTGCTCTCTCACTCTATGTTCACTGGGCATCTATAGATGCCGTATGGTCACTCCGATGCTCGGTGATGTGCCACACCAGGTCTCGCCATGCTGTTGTTTGCTTTTCTGGTGGCCTCAACTCTCTGAAGATCAGTCACTCCACACACACCATCCATCCATCTCATTGATGGTCTACCCCTGCCTCTTTTTCCAGGAACTTTACCTTCTATTACTGTTCTGAGAATTCCCCCTTCCATCCTTTCAAAGTGTCTAAAATATTTTAACTTTCTTCTGTCAATATCCTAAGGAGTCTTAAAGTTCTACTGATCTTTTCTAACACCCATTAATCATATACTGAAAGGCATATGATATCCTCAACAGCCTTCTGTAACACCACATCTCAAAAGCAGATATCCATTTCTTATCTGACTTCTTTAGGTTCCAAGTCTCACATCCATAAGTCGCTGTTGAAAAAACGACCACATCCAAAATCCTCAGCTTTGTTACCATGGAGATAGATCCATCCTTCCAGATTTTAGACAGGTCTCTGAATGTTGTTTTAGCCATTCCTAACCTTTTTCTGACATCTTCTGAACAGCAATTCTTCTCATTAATAATGGATCCCAGGTACTCAAACTTGCTGACTTCCTCAATTCTTTCTCCATTAAGGTACACTTGTTTCTCAAGAGCTTCTCTGTTTGTATTTCCTTTGAAAACCATAATCTTTGTCTTGCTAGGATTGAGTTGAAGTCCTCTGTTATTACTGATCTTGTTAACTTTGTCAAGAATTAGTCCTAGTTCTTCCATGTCATTACAAAGGAGTACTGTATCATCAGAATACCTTAGATTACTGATCAATCTACCTCCTATCCTAATTCCTGTCCTGAGCTCATTCAATGCTTCACGCATGATGTCCTCTGCATATATACCAAACAAATGAGGAGAAAGTAAACATCCTTGCCTAACTCCTTTTCCAAATTGAAACCAGTCAGTAAATCCAAAACCTGTTCTTACCGTGGCTTCTTGCTCCTTATACAAGTCGGCTATCAACCTGATAGTGTGTTGAGGAAAACCCATTCTTTTCATTATTTCCCACAGTTTCACATCCTCAACACAGTCAAAAGCTTTAGAGTAGTCTAAGAAACATATTACCAGAGGGAGTCTGAATTCTTTATATTTTTCAATGATCTGTCTAAGGCAAAGGATCTGATATCTGGTGCCCTTACCATTCATAAAACCTGCTTGTTTTCCTTGGGAATCTCTGCCTCAACTTTGGCCTCAATCCTATTTAGCATGATCTTCAATAAAATTTTGCTTGCATGAGATATTAAACTAATAGTTCTATAATTCTTGCATGCCTTCATATCACCTTTCTTATGTAGTGGTACGAAAACTGACTTCTTCCAGTCTCTAGGCCATGATCCCATCTCCCATATTCTTGTAATCAATCTATGAAACACTCAAATCCCTCCGTCCCCTGTGGCCTTAATTAACTCTGCTGGGATTTCATCTGCACCTGGGGCCTTATTGCTGTTAAGCTGCTTAACTGCTCTTTCAACTTCATGCCAACTCTTCTGTTAGTAATGCTTCATTCCTGATTTTGATGACATTCAATTTAGGCTTAAACTTGTGCTTTAAGTCATGAACTAAATAAAACATCCTTTTATAATTGTGCCTTCTCATCTGGAACTCCATTTCTTCACATTTATTAGTATACAATTTTTCCTTGTCCTGTTTGACGACTCATCTGACTTCTCTATGTAATCTCTTGTATTCTTCAGTCCCTGTGTCTCTTTGTTTTTCCAACCGCCTTCTTTTGATTAGTTCCCATGTTGAATCTGATATCCATGGGTCTCTTGGTCTTCTTATCGGGATGACATACTTCTTCGCTGTATCATCACCTTGACTCCTTCCCAAAGCATTTCTGACCCCTGTTCTAATGATGCAAAAAATTCCTTCATATCACTGTTGGATGTCACTAGTTAGTAACTGGTAATTTACCATGATTAGGTATTTCTGTGCTCTACCTTCCTCTGGGACCACAGGCACAAATAAGTTTCACTGTCCATTTTCCAATTTTGAATCTGCCCTACATAACTCTACTAGAAATTGCCTTCTAATCAAGAAGCTTATCTTCATGTTTGGTTCTGAATGCTATCATTACTCCTTCCTTTCCTTGACATTATTGCCTGAATATAACATCTTGTATACTTTTTATTCAGTAGGTTGTTACCTGTTTAATCTTCTTTGTTTCAGGAATGGCAACTGTGTCCATGTGGTACTTTTCCAGTTCTTCAGCAAGTTCAATTTCTTTCCCATTTATACTCCTTACATTTATAGTTCCTATCTTCAATTCTTCTCTCACTGGGCTTGTTTATCTTCTACATGCTGAGTTGGAGTATGTTGCAGTAGTTGAGTTTACAATGTCTGCTCTGCTTCTCTGATGAAAACAGGGTGAACTATTTTTTGAAGATTTTTAAAAGTTACAATTTAGTTCCTGCATTTCTTCCTGTTAGAAAAAACCTCCTCCGGATTATCTTCCACAAAAGATACATGTGTCGTTTCTCTTTTTGTATCCTGTCCCGCTCTGATGTTTATGAGGTTCAGTGTAATTATCTTTGCTTTAACTTTAGACAAACAGGCCATTTAAAAAAAAAAATAAAAGTACACCTTACATCATCCATAATAGTTGATCAGGAGAGTGGACTAGGTGAGACTGATGTGGTTGTGAATGGAGAAGAGAATGTGAGAACAGAAAAGCAAGTTAGAAAGGAAAACGTTATGAGCTAGGGAAGTCAGGGAACACAGTATAAGACAAGTAGATTCTGAAAGTGGTAATGAATGCATGTATGCGGATGGTCGGTGTAGGAATGCATGGAGAATTGAGTCTGGGAGGCTATGTGGGACAGAGGATGAGCACACAGGAGCAAGAGGAGAAGTCACAGAAGGGGTGACAGCACAAGTGAGATTGGTTACAGACCAAGAAATGAATTATGTTTATTTACAAATGTCATGAGCATCAGAAACAGGAAATTGTAGAAATGACTGAGTTTATATGCCCAAAAATAGTTGAAATAAGGAAACCATGAATGGATGAGAATGTCATCTTGATGGGAATAAAAATAGAGGGATATGATGCTTTTCATGAAGATAGGAAAGGTAAGATGGGAGGGAAGTACTGCTGATGATAGCAGGGGAGTTGTGTCCATGCAAATTTGAGATACAAGGAGGAAAAAAGGAGCAGTGGTTTTGAAGCAGTATGGTTGAAGTGGAGACTAGAATGAGATATTTGGTGGGATTTTACAACATGCTAGGGAATGAAGAAGATGGAGACAAAGAAAAGTATAGGCAACGTGGCTTAGTGAGCAAGCAAAGGTGATTTCAATTATGGGTGATTATGGGTGATTTCAACTAAGAAAATATTCATTGGAATGAAGAGATAACATCAGAGATTAAGGAGAATGAATTTCTTGGGCTCTTAAGGGACAACAATCTTAGGCAGTACATAACAGAGGGCACATGAGGATTAAGTCTTAGATCTGGTTATATAATCAGATGATGTGACTGTGAATGGAGTGTCTAATCTTCCTCCTGGATGGAGAGAGTGACCGTGAAGTGATCACCAGAGTTGCAGTCAGTCACATAAGAACTTCTAAAAAGGAGAGATATATGTGGAACTACAACACTGGTGATTATGGGTGATTATGGAAATAAAGAGACAACTGGGAGCTATAGCATGGAAAAAGGAGTTGTGTGGAAAGGATATAAAAAGATTTAAATATATATATATATATATATATATATAACAATAGATGCTGAATGGGCATTGATCAAGAGTTATTTAAAAACAGCAATGTGTGTGTGTGTGTATATTCCAAACGGGAAAAGGTGAAAAAGGTAGGAGTAAAATGGATGAAGAGATTAAGTATCTCTGTAGCTCAGTCAGTATAGACGAATGATCAGAAAGATCAAGGTTCGATTCCTGTCCACGACGTGAGGAACCTTTATCTGGTCTCTTTCGAATAAAGGAGAGTTCGCTAGGTTCATACGAAGGCGGAGGGTTTTTTCTCCCAGAAACTCATGTTTTTCATCCCTCAGAACAGGCAAACCATCCTTGTGAACACACCTCTACAAACAAAATACCTCCTTTCCCAATGTCAAGCTCTGTGACAAGTCGCATCATGTAAGAAGGCCAACCCAAATAGATGGGATAAGGCACAAGGGGAAGAAGAAGACTGGAAGAGATTAAGCATGAAATCTGAAAGAAGAAGGCACTGTGGAGGTAACACAAGATGAATGTTGGTTATGATTGCTTTCATAAAGAGTACAAAGAACAAGCCAGGAAAGTAACTCCGTTGGTAAAAGCAGCAAAAGTGCAGTATGAGAAGAAATTAGCCAATCAAGTTAAGAAAAATCCTAGTGAATTTTTTCAATATGTGTTAAGTAGAAGGAAAATGACCATGGGAGAATGATGCTAGTTGATGATACTAGCAGATTGGTAACCAATACCGAGGTTATGGTTGAATTATTCAATGATTAGTTTATCAGTGTATTTCATCCTTGTAAAGGCAACATCAGAAGAAGCCTGAGTGTAGAAGGTATGGCAGAGAGTGGCCTGATGGTAAATGAGCAGAAAGTATACAAGGAATTAAATGATCTTGATGTTAATAAAGCAATAGAATTTGACAGTATATTGCCACATGTCATGAGGGAATGCTCTATGAAATTAATGGCACTTTGGCACAACTATTTAACATGAGTCTTGCAAATGGGCAAGTCCCAAAGGAATGGAAGGTGAGAAAAATTGTTCCACTTCACAAAAGAAAGGGGTAGGGGGATATCACTAAGAGTACAAATTATAGGCCAATTTGTGTATCTGGGATTGTTTTTAAGGTATTAGAGAAGTAGGCAAGGACTAGGATTCGGAAGTGGGTTGATAACAGCAGTATCCTTTATGATGATCAGCAGGGGTTTGTTGGGGGGGGGAAGGTCTTGTTTCAGCAATCTGCTTGCGTATTACAACAAAGTAATAAATTCACCTTGTTGTAATACGTAAGGAGATGCATATACAAGTTAGTAGTATATGCATCTCCTATCAGTAGGTTGTATAGAGAGGAATGGTATCACAAAAGAGGAAGGTGGAGTGCTACAAGAATCTGTTTTAGAACCATTATTGTTTAATTTGTACATAAATGACATTGGGACTGGCTTAACTGAAGATGTGTAGCTGTTTAAGCAAAGTTGGGAAGGGCTATGAGAAGTAGAGCACATGTTGCAGCCTTGCATGTTGATCTGAACAGACCAGTGGTGGCAAACCTTTTTATGTGCATGTGCCAAAAATGTGCAAATCGAGTTGCAGACGTGCCAGCACGTGCCAAAAATTTACCAATAGAGTTGCTGAAAGGCCAGGCAGTTTTTAATAGTGGAAAAATTAATAGAAAATTAATCTAACTTAATTTATTTATTTATAAATTTATAATATATATTTATTTATAATATTTTATAAATAATTATTTATAACTTTATTAATAATATTTTATTTTATTTATATATAAATTTATATTATTATTCAGTGCAAAATTGATTATTGTATTATTAAATTGATTTTAATGATGTTGGTTTGAAAAAAAAAAATGGTAGTGAGAAAAATTATTTATGCATTGTATCTCACCATAGAAGTCAGCTGAGCAGGGGAAACAGCAGAAGGATGTCAACTTGTCGGCGAAACGCTTACTGTATTTACTGAAATATAACTCGCTATCGCATATAACTTGCACCCCTGATTTTACTTTACGAAAAAAGACATTAAAAAGTTTTGCACATACCTCACACACAAAAAATGTTTAAACATGTTCACGTCAAGGTATGAGAAGTAGAGCACTAGTAAGCACTAGTAAGAGCACTAGAAGTAGAGCAATAGTAACTCACGATTAACAACACGCCATCCCCAACAGCCATTATATTGGGATGCAAGAAAAACAAGTAGTTTTATTGTATCCCTGAATAAGGTACAGAACCTTTTGCAGTCTGGGAAATATGTTTCTCAACAAATAGTGTAATTACAGACAGCTGGAATAAAAATGGCGCTAATTAATGAATCACATATCTCCTCTCACAGAAACTATGCTGTATAGATTCAAGCAAAAAAACCATATGTTGTACCAGAAACACAGTATCTAACTAAAAACTATTGTCCAATTTTCCAAATTACATGAAATAAGTGTTTGTTTTATTGCATTTGAAATTCTCGATGTCATTATGACAGATCACAAAGGCTAACTTCAAATAAAATTCTACCACAAATTAAAACATGGCATATAATGCATTTGTGAGTTCACCTGCCAGCTCAAATGCAAACAAGCAACAATAAAATTCAACCAAGGCTGGAAACTTTGTGCGAGTTGAGCCAGCCGGTAATGAGAAGTTCTGTCAAAATGATAAACAACGCCCCATTGTTAATGTGTTAAAACTAAGAAATATATAGTGAATGTTGTTATGACAGTTTCAGATGTTATGGAATTCAGTTGAAAAGAATTAGCATTTCATTTAAAAAATTGTTGGTTGCCTTTGTCTTTGGGTTGCTCGATCTTTTGATAATACTGCACCAATTATATGCACGTCTTCATAGCTGCTCTCCCATGTAAAACAAAATTTAACTTGTACGTATTGTAACAATTAAAAAAAAAAAAAGGTTGAATTTATAATCCTATAAATCGTTGATGTGCCAGCAAAATTCTTGGAAGTGCCACCTCTAGCACACATGCCATAGGTTCGCCATCCAGGGAATAGATTATGCGAGTGGGCAAATGATTGGAGCCATCAGTTTAATGTTGCAAAGTGCAAGGTCCTGAAATTTAGTAGGAAGGTGCCGATGCAGAGTATACAATTAATGGAGAAATTTTGAAGGAGGTGGAAATGAGAGATCTGGGAGTGATGGCAGACAGAGACTAGATGTTTAGGTATCACACTGACATGCAGAAGCAAAGAGGTTATGGTTACCCTGTATAAGGCTTTAATCTGGAAATAAATGGACTACTGTTCACAGATTTGGTAGCCTACTTTTCAGTGGAGGGTAGGGGTGGGGGTGTGGATGTATTGGAGAAGGTTTCCTAAGTTAGTCAGGTCTATGGAATGTTAGATATGAGAAGATATTGAGGAAATGCAACTAACAGAGCCTTGCAAATAGAAGAAGAGGGGATAAGAGTGAGACATAAGTTGGTAAGGGACTTTTACCTGATTAATGTGGAGAAGATATTTCAGAGAGTAGAGAGAGAGAGAGGCAGGGACAGAACTAGAGGTCATCCACAGAAGCTGTCTAAGGAGGGTGTAAGTCCTTTGCATGGAAAGTAAGGTGAGTGGAATGCATTGCCTGAAGTGTGGTGAGTGCAGAAATTGTAAATGGGTTCAAACATCCTGTGATGAGTATTTTGACTCCATGGAGGTCAGATAATAATAAGACTGAAAAATGTAGCCTGCCACAGCACAGAGTGGACACTGACCACAATATCTTTTGGTTCAATACAAGCCTGTTACATCAACATGCTTTTAAGTTTCAGTATTTGTTTAAAGAATGCAAAACCACTTTTACACTGTTCAAACTTAAAATGGGATGGCTGCCTATCCATAGCAAAACTTTCTAATAAATGAAAAGCATTAATCGCTCTTCATTTATTTTCCTTTTATTTCATTTTTAATTTAACTTTATTATTTTTTCTTTATTTACCATGTGTTATATACTGTCATCTAGAGTGCAGTGCATATCTTTGAAAGAAAATAACAATCCACTGTTAGTGCTAACCTTGTGAATTTGCGTGCACAACGATACTGATGGCCTGTTAGATTCAAGCCAAAATATCTGTATTAATAAATTTTTATTATTAATTCTTGTGTCTATGTGTTTCCAGGAATCCACATGCAAAACAACAAACAGGTCGTCACTGTGAAGGCAGAAGATCTAACTAATATAAGTCAACCAGACCTCACAGGTTAGCATGCTAAATCATGACAGGGATGAACATCAGTTCTATGAATGTTTTAATCTTCTAATGTTATGCACTACATTCATACTTCCATCTTATTATCTCAACCTGAATAACTATAACCACTTTATATATATATATATATAAATATATATAATAATTATTATATATATACATATATATAATAATTATTATATATATACATATAATACTTAATTATTTTGGAAGTATATGTGAGGTGTTTTAGGAAAGCTCTCTGAAGAAGATTTACTTCATTTTATTTGCATTTGAAATCCCAAAAAAGGAAACTAAGTGTTGAATGGATATGACACAAAGTGAAGCACTGAGATAGAGCTGAATAAACTTATTTGGCTTGCTCAGTGCTACACTTTATATGCCATATCCATAAGAGATTTCATCTGATTTGGGGTATTTTATTTTCTGTTAAATGAAGTGTATTTCAATTAACAGAAAATAAAATACCCTGAATAAGTTCAATTCAATAAAAACAATATTTAAAAATAGCATTAACTCTATACTTATTAACTACTTACCCTTGATGGATCAGCCATGTTTTGTTCTGCCAAATCTACTTTAGTTAAAACAAAAATTGTCCGTCTTCCTTGTGGATCCACTTGACTAACCAAATCTGTAACAATGCTACGTTCAGCATCAACTGAACCATCTGAAATTGAAATATAATTAGCTAAAAACAAAATACAGACTTTCAAAAGGTAACTATAAATCTTCAGCCATTTCGGAATGTTTATTTACAATCTTTAAAAATTATTACCTAAATAAGTTCACATGTGCATATTTTGCACATAGGTATTTAATCCATGTTGCAAATATTCAGTTATATCTAGTGGGAGCCTTTAACAGAGCACTTTGTTAAAGAAATACAATTAATAAATTGCAACAGAGATATGATGCACAACATCCAGTGACCAGCACAAATCTGTCATGATATTTCCAGTCATAAATTGGCATCTGATCCTTACACAATTTTATATTTTATAATCATTCATTATTTTCAAGTTTCTTGAAAATCAAGATAAACTATCTTTGGTAGAAGAAAAAAAAATTTTTTTCACCCCTTTTTAGCATTCAAAAGTTAAAACTTTTGGGGTGGAAGGGATGGTGAAGCGCAATACATAGCCTATCCCACTCATATGTCTACCTCACCTTCTTGTGGTCATCCTGTTCTAAAAGTACAAACGAGGCACTGGTGACCAGCACGGGCAGTATAACCCTAACAGAGTAGATGCTGTTAGATCTGCCTATCCAGAGGCATTAGGTAGCAGCCCTACCACTGGACTTGCCCAGTGACAGGTTAGTAACCTGACCTGGGTAAATTCAAAATACTTTCAAGTCTCATCCAAAGAAAGGCTGGATGGACTATTAGGGAAAAGACCACAATCTAGGAAATGGTAAACAAAATTGGAAAAAGGAACACAGTTACTAGAAATGGCTAACTTCCAAAACAATAGAAGCAGAACTAGAGTATAAAAGAAACACTGCAATTGCAAAAAGAGAAGTAAGGAAAAAACATAGAGAGAGATGGAACAATTTCGTAGCAGAACTAGAAAAGGATTTATTTAAGCCACAACCCAAAACCTATAAAGTAATAAAATACATGAATAAAAAAATAAAAGAAAAGATAAAAATACAAACAATAGATTTTAAAAAATGGGTGACCTATTTCCAAAATATCTGGACAGATGAGAATAATGAAATAAAATTTTATAAAACAAAGAATTACCTAACAGAAAATATCACAATGTTAGAACTGAAAAATACAATAAAGAAGATGAAAAATAGGAAAACACCAGGAGAAGACAATATAAATATAGAACTATACAAAAATGCAGGTGAAAAATTTAATGAAAGACTTCTAAAATTTTTTAATATGGTTTGGATGTCTGGAAAAACTCCTAACTTTTGGAAAAAAGCACTGTTATCCCAAACTATAAAAAAGGAAATAAAGACGATTGCAATAACTATAAGGGAATTAGTCTGCTGAATACAGGATATAAGATATATGCAGGAATATTAAAAGAGAAGCTAAGCAGTACTGAAGAGGACAAACTACTAGAAGAACAAAATGGTTTCCGAAAAGGCTGATCCTGCATAGATCCAATTTTTACTCTCAAATAATTAATAGAAAAGAAAAGAGAATTTCAGAAAGAAACACACGTGGCCTTTATTGATTATGAAAAAGCCTTTGGCAAAATTAGCAGACAAATTTGTTTAAAATATTAACCGATTTAAATATCCAAAGCCAACTTTTACAATCCATTCAAGAAATATATACAGGAAATAAAATAGCAGTTAAATTAGAACACATCTCAGAATGGAAGATATATCAAGAGGAGTATGACAAGGATGTACCCTCTGACCTCTGCTTTTCAATATATATATAAATGAAATATTAACAATCTGGAAACAGCATAACCCATTTGGTATACAAATGACCCCGCAAACGAAGATAGATACACTACTATTTCCAGATGATCAAATAGTATTAGCTACATCAGAAGATGACTTACAAAGATCATTAAAATCATTAAATGATATCTCAAAGCACTATAATATGACAATATCTAAAGAAAAAACAAAAATAATGGCATTCAAAGGAGAAAACCCAATAAGAAGTAAAATAGTGATAGATAATAAAATACTAGAACAAGTAAACACTTTCAGATACTTGGGATGTGATCTATCATACAAAGAAGAAAAAGACATAGACACTAAAATATCAAACTTTTTTCAAAGGAAATGGCATAATAAATAATATATTTAAGCCATCCCTAGTACAAAAACATGCTAGAATCAGACTATATAATGTCTTGTCAAAACCAACTCTACTATACGGAAGCAAAACATGGACCATAAAAAGGAAAGATGATAAACAAATTCAAACAGCAGAAATCAAGTTCCTCAGAAAAACAGCTGAATATACCAAGTGGGACCAAAAAACAAATGAAGAAATCTTACAATCCCTGAAAATAAAACCAATTAATTACTACATAAGACAGTATAAGCAAAAATGGCTAGAACATTTAAATCGAATAGTCAACAGCAGACTACCAGAAATATTATACAGATTAAGTGGGAAAAAAAAGAATCAGAAGGCCAAGAAAGAGATGGCATGAGACCGGAACAGGCCAATTGGCCTAAAATTCATGTTAGGAAGAAGAAGACCAACTGAGTTACCTTTCTGCCTGCTCTTTATACTCCTCATGCAAGTGATTGCTACCATTATTCATTTGTTCTGCCTCTACAGTATCATCTTCCAAATTTCATGCTTAATCCCTTTATTCATCCATTTGACACTTACTTTCAGTATTTTGACCTTTGGAATACATTCACACATCGATATTATTAAATATCTTTTGGCCAGTTCCCATGCAGCATTTATCTCCCTCCCACTTAACACCTCATTCCACTAAAAACCAAAATCAAAAATTTTGGAAATTTCCATAACACCGGACTTCCCTACGGTTTAGCGCTGCATATGCAGCCGCTAACAATACTAGGAGTTCCCTTTTCTGAGTCGCTAGCTTTACCAGTTAAAAAAATTACAGGAAATAAGTACGGAAAAGATAAGTCTATTCAAACCGACCTTTTTTTCCTTTTATGGCAGAGCCACAGTGATAAAAACAATCATTACCCCATTGCTGATGCACAGAGTCAATATCACAGGCATCACACTGCTACAAAAAAACCAATTATCCAAAAAACTCATAGATTTCTTCTGGAATGAAAAAAAACATGAGGTTAAAAAACAATACCTGCAACTAAAACACGAAGAAGGGGGTACGCTCTGCCTGATCTCAAAAGCTTGCTTTATGCAAATACATTCAAAACCGTATGGAAGGCCTTAAACTCAAACCATATTTCAGGCCTCCTAATTAGATATTTTATAGGACTTTTCCTCCCCCTCTTTGGAACCACGGACTATGCTGGACCCCGTGCAATGGTTGTGTCCAAGTGGTACCGCACACTAGTAAAATCACTCACAGTACTTAGAGACAAAGGAACAGAAATCCTCACACACAAACCTAAAGCAGTATACTGGGATTTCTTCCAACTCTCGAAGCGTGATACACCAAACCTCGGGACAAACAATGAAATTCTCTTTAAAAACATCAAGAATAGCTAGGGACAGCCTTTTCATCGGGATCTGGCCTGGTGAATAGCTTCTGGGCAGCTCCCGGTGAAACAGGTTAAATCTAGGTACGTACCCAGTCCGTGCGATCCCTTTTGTGATGTCTGCCGGGGCGTGGAAACGGTGGAGCATTTCTTTTATTTTTGCCCAACGCGTCTGGCAAAGACTGAGCACAGCACTGGGAATCCCGATGCTATCACTAGAAGAGGTCATACACCTGCAATTCCCACCACCAGTCAACAAGACCCAAAAATTCGCCATTTTTTTAATTAACATCTTAAAGTATCACATCTGGAAGGTACGGAAAAAATCCCAGGTATGGGACGCAAATTTAATGTACGCAGGAATAAGGAAAGGTTTCTTTTTTTATCTTCCTAAATTTCTTGCGCAAGAGAGACATCTACTAGGCGACTTTAAATTTGTGAACAAATACTGCAAACCACCGAAAATATGCTTTCTTATACAGGGATGCATCAAGCCCTGTATATTTCTTTAGTATCTCCAAAACTCCACCTAACTCTCCCTAGGAAAAGTAACAACCACTCTGTTCTTCCTCGCCACAAAGCTTTCGCTGGCACGGTTTCCTTTACTCCAAATAAGGGGGGTAGATCTGAGAACCCGGGCTGCGAAGGCTTACTGCGAGGCGGTGCTGCTCCTTGTGAGCGGCATCTCCCGGGCCAGTCTTCTACCCCATTCTAAGTCCCAGTGGTACCAGGTCTGTAAGTTCCTTATTTTGTTCCCTTTCAGTTCAACTGACCAAAAATTAAGTCCTTTAATTTTTATGTAATTTAAAAAAAAAAAAAAAAATGTTCTAACTGAAAATACTGTTTTCAAAACAGGTCAATGGATCTCCTTCATAGATAACTGACAAAATTATTAAGGATAAATTTATAAGTGAACTTTAGTCAAAATTTTTATGGTTAAATTTTCTTTTTTTTTGAACAGATAAATTGAGAATATGTGTCACAGACCAATTAGCCATATAAGGCTAAACAGGTTGACTGAGGCCTCTTTTACCTCCTACTATCCTACTCTATCTTTCATTATTCTCCTCTCTTACTGTTTGCTGACGCTCAGCATGCTTTATTCTCCAAAGGCCTATGATGAGAGACATGAACTCCCATTCGACCTCAATAAAGGTCGAAACCGGTCTGGGTAGTGGCCCCTTGCCTTTAATACAAAACATCATACATCCCCTTCTTGGAGATGTGTTTTGGCATTAAGGGTAAATATTAAGATTAGTGATCAGAGCTTGCTCCACCTTTACCACGAGTTGCCTTGGTCTTGCACTACCTGTGGGATCAGCTAGTCTTGCATCAATTGCAGGTGCAAACTTGACATTTTGTCTGTTTGCTAACTTGGGAAAAATGGAGTAAAACCAGGTTTAAAATTGCTTGGTATCTTTAACATAATTATACCCAAGTTAAAAATACTTTCTACTGGAAAAAGAAGAATTGGACGACCAAGAAAGAAAGAGATGGAATGAGACTGGAACAGGCCACATGGGCTAAAATCCATGTTAGGAAAAAGAAGTTAAAACAAATATATACTTAAAAAATGCCACATTTTTTTTTTTTTTTTAAATCAGTGGAATGAAATATTCATGCACTTCTTAATTTGAAAGAATAAAAATCATAGAAACGATTACTTGATTTGACATTCTGACTTTAAAAGAGCTGTCGTTCCAATTTTTTTAATTTTTTATAATACTACCACTTTTACCTACTACTATAATACTACTACTTTTTCAACTGAACAGTCCACTGATGGACAACAGCCTTCCCAATTTTTTCCATTCCATTATATTTTCAGCTGTTGTCATCCCCTGTTCCAGTAATCCTAACAATTCAGTTCATCTCGCCATTTTTTCTTCGGTCATACCTTTTTGCCTATTGCCATCTATAGTTCTCCATTCTGTTAATGATTTAGGCAATCTTCTTGTTAAATCTTGTCACAGTCCATCTCCATTTTCAAAGCATGATGTATTCAATCATATCCTGTATACCTGTTTTTGATCTTATCAAATAGCAGGGTATCTTGTATCTAGACATCGCAACTGAACATTCTCCTTTTCATTCTTTTCTAGTTAACTTTCAATTTGTGAACCATGTCTTCAGTTAAATTCCAGTTGTTTTAGCGCCATATGCAATTTGAGAAATCATAAGTTGAAACTTTCAACTTATGATTTGCAAATTGCAAATTTGCAAATTACTGAGGTTTTAATGAAGCCAAATGGCCCCCCACCCCAAAGTCCATGAAGGCCAAAACAGTGAAGATCGTTATTTATTTTCAACTCAATTAGAGTGGACACGTGAGGAAATTCCCTAATTTTATTTCTAGATTTTCTGACTAGAGATCCATATCATCAGCAAAATGCATAAGTGTCAAAACACTTCTGTTAATTTTACTATTTCATTGTTACAAATCAATTCATAAAAAACTTCCTGTAGGGCAGATGCAAAGAATTTTGTCAATATTATATTCCCTTTTATTCCTCTATTAATAGGAATAATTTCACTATTATTCCTCCATTAAAGAAAAGTGAAATTTTTCACTTTTCTTTAATGACAGATGTGGCATGATTGTGTACACACACACATACATATTTCAAGTATTCTAGGATAGCTGAGGTTTTAATGAAACCAAATGCTCTTTTTTTCCCCTCCCAAAGTCCATGTAAGCCAAACAGTAAAGATTATTATATTTATTTATCTTTTCTATAATTTGTCCAAGCTTACAAATATGATTGATGGTAGCACAATTATGTCTAAATCCTACTCCTGTGATTGTATATACATGAGCTGATGCATTCTTATGTGACTAGCTGAGTCCTCCCACTTTGCAGAGATGAAAGTATACTGCCAGTGCTTCACTTCAGGATGTAGGGCTGTGAGTGTTTCCTTGTAAACAACCTTAGAAGTTTCATCATCCTCAATAAAAAAAAAATTAAATTCTCAGGATTTCTAACCCAAGAACATGCTGCACATAACTTCTCATGTACAAAACATTCACCTCTTAAATCTAAACCTGCAAATCTAAGGGTCCTTGGGCTTTATTAATCATCATTGCAAAGCAAACTCTCATTGAAAATTGTAACCATTTGAATGCAAATGGATAGTCTGAAGAATGAGATAAAGAAATTGTCTTTATCTGAGGAATGAGATAAAGAAATTGTCTTTATCTGAGGAATAAAGACAATTTCTCTGATACCAGGACCTGTAAATAGCACAGCATCTATCATATTCAGTTTCAACAATTTCACTTGAAGCTTAGTTCCATTGCAAAGATATTGGGAGGAGGGGATGCAGATTTTGGAGCACCATAATAGGAATACCTATTTTCAATTTAATTTCATGACCAGGCAATCCAGGTGAATTAAGCTAATTTAAAAATTCCATGGGACAATGAACCACATCCAAAGGAGGATCTACTGATTTGTAAACACTAGCATATCCCTTAACCCTATTAAGAACAAACTCGTTCATTATTGACATGGCATCATTTCAAAGTGCGAGGATAGCTCTCCCCCTGAACCAAGAAAGTGACTTTTCTGTTATGTTCTCAATAGATGGGTAGACAACACTGCACAATGGTTCATCTGCAGTTCAGACAATTTTTTCCAATATTTAGGTGTGTTAATATAATTTTTCCGTATCTTTGCTGTAATTTGCCATTGCCAATGTATAACAATTTTGAGGAGAACAAATGTGCATTAGAGTTTCCATGTAAGTTAACACGCATATTGGTTTTGAGAAAAAACTTCTCTATATCATGCCATAGTGATGATTTCTTAAGGCAGGCATTCGCTTTGTATACCCTGGTTCCACAGGATATGACAGGCAGTGTTTGTCGAAGATCACTGGCAAATAAAACAATTATTCCACACATTCTTCAATTGTCTGATCTGATATCCCTCGGTGTTCTGTACACCACTTCAACAGATGTTTTATGGGATGCTGTACATTCAACCCAAACAATCAAAGAAATCTTCTATAATAATTCTGACAAATTACTTTGTTTTGATATATTGCACATAGGTGTATCATTAGTCACATATGTAAGCAGTACTTTGAAAGAGGACTGAGCCGTTTGCCCACCTTGCAATAGAGTACCTGCTATACATGAGGATGCCACAACCAAAGTGATTTTACCTTGGCCCTCAACTTAGCTAATAACAAATTTAGTAAAAATGTTTTCCCGGTACCACCTGGGGCATCCAAGCAAAACGATTTCCCTGACTGATTTTCACAGCTTGTTAAAACATTGTGAAAAACTTCAGCTTGATCTGAAGTTAGCAATTGTTCATGCCGGTCTGGTTGGCTGTGTGGTTAGAGTATCTGCTCTCCAGCCAAAAGGCTGCAGGTTCAAATCCTGCCATGGGCATGGATGTTTGTGACAGTGTATGAAAATACTAGTGGTGGTTGTCGGCAATAGATGGCGTTGGTGTAGATGATGCAAGTAGCTGTAGTTGGTGGTAGAGACAGAGAATTATGGAGTAGATGCCCTCCCTCGATAAGTCTTTGGACTCGCTGAAGGTGTCATGTAATAATCATAATCTTAATAAATCCTTAAGTTAATTGAAATTGTATGAGGTTTACCATCTCATCTAGAGGCAAATGATTGTTTGGTATCGGAAGAACAAAATCTTCAACAATTTTGTAACTCAATCACTTAATTCAAATTTCAGTAATGCCTCATTACATATAGTGTTCTTGATGTAAGATACCTTCCAAAAAATGATTTTTGTAAGTTGACCATAATGAAAGAGTGTCAATCAAGTTGCAGTGAACCAACATTATGGCAAACAAAATGTGCAAAGATGACGGTGAGTTTGAAATTACTGCATCGACAAGATAATCAGACCAGTGAGAACCATCTATCAAATTCAAAGAATTTAGAGCATCGCTCTTTTTCACACCAGGATAACTGTCCATGTTGGAGCCCTGTCCTCATTGAAATTTGCTTTGATGCCAGGTGTAGTATGTAGGTATAATGTTATAGGTCAGTGTTTGGGCAAAATTGTTTTTGATGCATAGTTTAAAAAAAGGATGTTAATGTTGTGTCCTTTTGGTGACTCCACTATGCTGAGTACATTGATTTCTGTGAAGCATACTCTTTGAACATTTTCAGGATGAACTGTGAGATTGGATGGTGCTCATGAATATCAAAAGATAAATTTTGCCAAACGGCTTCAGAGGTACTGTTGTATCATATAGTTTGGTATAGATCTATATCACTATGTTCATTTTGCAATCAAAACATAGCTTGGTCTGAGCTCTTGTTGATATCCTTGCATACATATTTGATAGATTTCATGCAACTGCAAATTGTGTATTAAAGGTTTGCAACAAAACCAGATTATAAGGTATTATATGGCAATTATCAATTTAAAAAGTTCCTTGGCTATTTGGCCACCATCTGAAGGAGCACATAGACGATTCATGGATATCCATCCTTACCTGTTTGAGTTTCATTGATAAATGTTCTTGGATATCTCTTTGTGCACATTCCTGACATTATGCACGATGAGTTTGGATTAACAGGTCCACATGGACTATGCATGATATATTTTATGGTATCAAACAGTTCTTTGTCACACTGAGGAGAAGATATCTCAGTGCTTATAATGGAATCGACTGCATAACTCCTGATCTTATCTTCGAGGAGCCAAATCTGTGAGTGTGAAGCAGTCCTCTTTTTTTTGCCATTCTACTGAATACATATAGCACCTCAATACTCCAAAAATCTTGTGCTTTGTGATGAGATTCATCAATTTCTTCAGCTTGCTGGGAAAAACTTACAACGATGTTGTGCTTGTCATAAGTATCATTACAGGGTAGCAAATTTTCCAAAATCTCTGGCTAATTACTCTTGCACATAAAGGTAATGAAAAGGTCAGTGCCACCATATGCTCTAACATAGACCATTGCATCCTGAGTCTTTTTGTGTAAATAAAAAGGGCTTCCTACAAAAGGAGAAGGTAATATTGAATTTGGCCAATATTTGAAATTTTTTAAAGCATCAGTGTGCAATCCATCACGGAGATGCATATAATTTTCTACCTGAAGTTTACTTTGGTTGAAATGTATGTATATCAAATGCTCAGACTCAATTTTAGCATATGTGTCAACCCAGTATTGATTGATGATATCTATATAGTAGATTTAAATTTTCCATCTGTGCCATCATAGGATGCACATAAAAATTCATTGCTGAAACGGTTTTACTACTTGTAGATTCTCCACTTCCTGGATTCATTTGTGGTAAATGATTGCATTATCCATCCATCCTCTCCTCTGCAAAATAAAAGTGAATATATTGAAGTGCATCATAAGTTTTATGCATCTCGCATATCTGTTTCAGTCTATCATCATAACAATGTAAGATCATGTCTCTGCAGTTAAATTCTTGCCCAGTTATGACACTCACTACTTCTTTAGCTGTGGGCACACTGACTCTGCCTGTTGATATTCTGTCAATACTCAGTTTGCATATATGGCCAGTCTTAGTTCTTGCATATTGTTAGCATTCTCTACAACCGACTTAAAAGTTTGTATATATGTATATATGTCATGCTGATGTAACATTCTTTGTAAATCAAATACAATTTTTAAGTTCAACCCTATGATCTGTCTACAATGGAAAGCTGCTGTAGGTTTGAAACGAAATAAATTTGCAAACGTTTATGATCATTTGTTTGACTGGCAACATATTTCCAGCCAAATGGTACACTTGACCTTGTCCCTTGAAAGTAGCATGAACCCCCTTTCAACTATTTGCTTTGCAGCAAATGATGTCATTTAAAATGTGTAATTGTAAACTGGAATAGTTTCAATAAATTGATGACACTGGTTGTAATAAGTGATAATAATGGTTCAGGAGGAGTTCATTTAGTTTCACCTTTCCATTCAAACAACACATTCCAGGAGATTCATGTCTGTATTTAAGTGCTTTACAGTGCCGACATACTACAGTGATAATAAATTTAGTTTAATCCTTTATCCAAGTGTAAGCAAACAAAGTTTGCACCTGAAAATATCTTCAGGCTGAGGTAAGGTGGTACATCCCTGGGCAACTTGCAGCAAAGGTGGACCACTCTGGGTCTACCTCCCACTGACGAGACCTCAATAAAGATTGAAACTGGTCTGGGTATTGGCCCTTCCCTTAATGCATAGCAGTATACATGTCTGCAAGGAGATGTGCTTTCCATGATGGGAGATGCTGAGACAAGGACTGATGACAGCTTGGTCCACCTTTGCTGCAAGTTGCCCGGGGATGTACCACCTTACCTCAGTCCTGAAGATATTTTCAGGCGCAAACTTTGTTTGCTTACACTTGGATAAAGGATTAAACTAAATTTATTATAGTTATTCTAACCAAGTGCAAAATAAACTTCCAACATCTTTCTTTAAATCCAGAGTAATTTAATAATAAGGTGGTACACCGGTTGGCAACTCGTATAGGTAAATATGACCTCTCTTTTTTGCTTCTACCTTAGTATCACCACTCTGGGTCTGCCTCCCACTGACGAGACCTCAATAAAGGTTGAAACCAGTCTGGGTAGTGGCCCTTCGCTTAATGCATAGCAGTATACATGTCTGCAAGGAGATGTGCTTTGCATTATGGGAGATGTTGAGACAAGGAGTGATGACAGCTTGGTCCACCTTTGCTCCGAGTTGCCCGGGGAGGTACCACCTTACCTCAGTCCTGAAGATATTTTCAGGCACAAACTTTGTTTGCTTACACTTGGATAAAGGATTATAGTCTAACCAAGTGCAAAATAAACTTCCAACATACTACAGTGATGGTACCAATCACAACTGCTCAATCAGTGGAATATCTTATGTTACAACTGAAGAGAAAGAAGACCGTTCCTTATTATTTCAAGAAACTTCAATAATTTCACTCTATCTATTTAGTCTCATATGCCTTGCCACAACAGTCAAATGAATTATAGAAATTGCTCTTCATTGTGGTATATTGGAAAAAAATAAAATACCTACTAATAATTATAAAATTATAATAATAATATAATAAAATTATAAAAAATATAATTATAATAATTATAATTGTACAAATGGAATGTAATTTGCCGGCAAAGGTTGGTCGATTGGTAGAGCCTCTGCTACTAATGGCTCAGTTAAGTAAGTTTGAGCGCGGTTAGTAGTTGGAAGGGGGCCAATCGTTCGATGCTGTCGGCACACTCTCCCTCGATGAGTCTTTGGACTCCCTGGAGGTGTCAAAATAATATTAATAATAATAATAATAAAACTACTACTAAAAATCTAATAATAAAAACTACTGATAAACATTGATATTAGCATAATGATTATAATAATAATAATGGTAATAACAAAAGAGCTTCACAAAATAGTGGTCAGATATTGCTAAACTGAAGTACAGTAAGGCAAGCTATTCACTGCACTTTTACCATGAATGGGATGCTTCTGACTCATACCAGCTCTCATACTAGGCCACTGTTTTGCACCTGAGCAGATAGAGCCACTATCCTCGATTTTTTGCATATTGTAAATCACCTGTAGAAGATAGGCATATGCTGCGATGGAGTTTCTTTGTAAATTTCATAGAGGTTTATATTTTTGTCACACATGGTATATGCCTTTTCCACGATTCAGCCAGTACATTTAGTCAAACACATGCGGGTGGGACATAGAGGGGGGATTAATAACTGCTTCATAATATGGAGGTGTATGTCGATTAAAATGCACATAAACCATCTTTGGAACATCCTCTGTCTATTGGTGAAGACATAATCAAAATTGGTCTATTCATTCTCGAGTTATAAGTGAACATCGAAAACAGACTTTGCTTTATATATATATATATATATAGATTACTTCTGTAAATGTTTTGTATAATGTAAATAATAATGTAATGGACTTGTAATTTGATATTTTCCTCTTCAACTTTTTTGGAAACAATTGTTCCATAATTTGGGATTTTTTTTCTGTTATATGCAAAATATGAAGAGTTTTGCCAGGTCATCTGTCATTACAAAATGATGATCTACCTGTTATAATACTAATAATCAATGATTCTGTAGCTACGAACAAAACTTATGGCAAAGATTTTAAACATGAAAATTGTTTTATTCCAGAACATTACAATCCTTTGTTGGAAGTATGTCAAAAAATATCATCATAATAATGTTGGATGAATTAAATTGTCTCCCAAGTACAAGTGTTCTCTAGCCAGTTTGCTGTTTTGCAGGATGAAAAATGTGAGTTTTAGAGAGGGAATAATCTTGATGCCTCTGTAAAACACAAGCTAGATTACAAATGGGTGAAAATATAGAGGATTTGAACTCATGTCTTCCCAAATGAAGTGTAGCATCATCTTCCTGGCTACCCTTAAAAGTCTTCAATTTTGAAGTATAATATTTCATTGCTAATTTCCTATCAACAATTTTCAGTTTGTCTACTAATTGTCAGGTCTTCAGTTTGACTAGCTATTATATTTTAATCTTCTGAAGTGCTTCCACCAACTGTCAATCTAATTGTATCCCAGAATCCCTTGGGGAATTTTGCTTTTAGTTCAAATTATACTTCAGTTTTACTTCACACAGTATTTTGCTAATCTTTCATCTCCCCTGTTTAAATGACCACACCATCTGAAATGAGCTCTGCTTACATGTTTGATATTAATAATGATGTGGTTTCTTTCTGATATCATTATTATTACATGATACCTATATGAAGGTACCATGTAGGTATCACGTAATCGTGTAAGATCATTTCATAAAACAACATGAATGATGAACTGTGGAGAAATTTTTGAGTCATTAGATCAGGCAGTTGACATAAAGAAAATAGAAAAAGCGGTACTTGGAGATCTGAATAGCAGAGTAGGAAATGAATCCCACCAGGCATATAAGAATAATTTGGGAAAATATGGAGAAAAGGGCAAAGCTAATAATAATTATTTTCCTGATCCCAATGGAGTCAATACTCATTGTGGGAGGCCAACACTAGTGAACACAATTCTCCCTAAAATCATCCACAGTCTGCATGTTCACCACCCTCTCAGGCAATGCAATTCCATGATCCTACTACTCTCAAGGCAAAAAAACTTAATTCTTACCCTTTTAATCACCACCTCCTTTTACAATTTCCAGGAATGGCCCCTTGTTCTACCATATGAGATTAACAAAGAAGATGGAGAAGTACAATTCAGTCTGTCAAGACTTTTCCAGGTGCAGACTGTGGAACAGACCATGAATTATTAGTGGCTATATGTGAAATTATGGATATTGAAAACAACACAAATGTCAATCAGATACAATCTTGGAAACATACTGGCCAAATACAATATCAGTATACAGAACAGATTCAACACACTCGATTTGTGTGAAAGAGAATTAAATGAACTATGGGGAGAGATTAAAGATATAATTAAAATAGAAGCAAAAAAGAATATTCCAATAGTCTGTAAGAAGAAGTCTAAAAGGCTGTCAGAAGATGCCATCAAAACTGCTCAGGAAAGAGGGAAAATGAAGGGCACAGGAAATTTGCAGGAAGTATGCCATTTTAATGCAGAGTTTCAATGACAAGCCAGAAGAGACAAGGAAAAATACTTTAACCAGGAATTACAACAAATAGAAGACCAAAACAAGAAAGGAAAAACAAGAAATCTTTTCCAAAAGATCAGGGAGCTGACAGGGAAGTTCAGCACTAAGGTGACAATATTGAAAAGTAATCACAAAGGATATCTTACAAAAGCTGCAGACATCAAAGAAAGATGGAAAGAGTATACAGAAGTCCTTTAGAGCAAGGACTCCAAAATTATTGATAAATTTGAAGAGCAATATATACAGGAGTCAGTACCACTGGAGAGTGAAGTGAGATGGGCACTGTAACAGCTATCTAAGAAAGTACCAGGAGGGGATGGAATACCTATTGAGTTGCTCAAAGGCTTGGGAGAAGAGGCAGTTAAAATTTTAACAGTGCTATGTCAACGAATTTGGATCACAACTACATGGCCTAGTTTATATACCTTTATTGACGAAAGACGAAGCAAGAGAGTGCGAAAATTACAGAACTATAACACTGATTTATCATGCAAGTGAAGTCTTACTTAAGATCATTCAGAAAAGACTGGAACCATTGAAAAAGTGAGAAATGCCAGATGAACAGGCAGGATTTTGAAAAGGCAGAGGAACAAGAGATCAGATGGCCAATGTGAGATGGATAATAGAAGGAGCAGAGGAATATCAAAAGAATGTCTACCTTTGTTTCCTTGACTATAGTAAGGCTTTTGATTCTGTAGATCACATGAAACTGTGAAATGTATTAAGAACAATGGGAGTACTGGAGTATTTCATTATCCTTCTGAGGCCCCTTGTAAAACTTCTGTAAATCTTTCTTATGAATAAGAAGCTACCGTCCAAATAGATCTTGGAGAAACTGAGTATTTCACAATAGTAAAGAGGTTTGACAAGGATGCGTTTTATCTTCGTACCTGTTTAGCTTGTACAGCGAATACATTTTAAGAATGGCAGGGGTGGAGAAGTCTTCGGTTGTAATTAAAATTGATGGAAGAAATATTAATAATTTGAAGTACCACCTATGATACCACCTAGCTAGCAGAATGAAAAGAGGATTTGGAGAAACTTATTATGAAAGTTAAGAAGAAAGTGCTAAATATGGTCTTAAACTTAACCTCAAAAAGACAAAAGTTATGGCAACATGTGAACTTAATGATTTTGAAGTAGATGGAGAAAAAACGAAAGTAGTTAATAATTTTGTACTCCTAGGATCCCAAATTGATAAAGATGGGTATTGTACCGAGGAAGTTAGAAGATTATTACTCAGGAGGAAAGCAATGACAGATTTAAGCAAGATCTTTAAAAATAAAGATATTAGCTTTATAACAAAAATCAGAATGGTAAAAGCAGTGGTATTCCAGGTGGTACTGTGTGGATGTGAAAGTTGAATCCTGAGAAAGAGTGAAAGAAGGAAGATAGATGTATTTGAATTATGGGTATGAAGATGCTTACTAAGAATACCATAGACTGCAAAGCAAACCAATAAATCAGTGATAGATACAATAAAGCCAGATTGCTCCCCCGAAGCTACAAGGGTGGTCTGAAAGGTTCTTGGCCTAACAATGAAAAAACGAATTTACAATTTCAAAATTATTTTTGTTTTTCAACATAATCTCCCTTAAGACTAATACATTTATTCCAGTGATGGTCCGGCACCATCATCCCATTCCTGTAGTTGTTCTCAGTAAGATCTGCAAAATACTCCTCTACAGCTGTAATCACCTCTTGATTCGAAGAAAAACACTGATCAGCGTGGAAGAGTTTTAGTTTTGGGAAGAGACAGAAGTCAGAGGGAGCCAAATTTGGGGAATAGGGTAGATGTTCCCACAATTCAGAGTGCAGATCCCTTAATTTTCCCATTGCCAAAACATCTTTGTGGGCAGGTGCATTGTCTTGATGAAAGATGATTTTTATCTTCTGTAAAACGGGTCTTTTCTCATAAATTTTTTCATCTACTCTGGCTAAAAGATCGGAATAATATTCCCCAGTTATTGTTTTACCCTTTTCAAGATAATTAATAAGCAAAATGCCTTTAACATTCGAAACACCAATGTCATGACCTTTTCTGCTGATGAACCAACTTTGAACAACCGGCTTCTGTTCCACTATTTTGACTGCTGTTTGGATTCTGGGGTGTAATGGTGAATCCAAGTCTCATCCATAGCAATAAATCGATGCACAAAATCGGTTTTATTCTTGTTAACACGCTCCAAGCGCAGTTCACAGATTTTCATGTGAGTGCATTTTTTATCTGCTGTGAGCAAACGCAGCACCCATCTTGCGCAAAGTTTTTTCATTTGCAATTCTTCATGCAAAATATATCCTACACATTCTTTTGAAATGCCTATAGTCTCAGCAATTTCACACACTTTGACTTGCTAGTCATCCGATACCATATCGTGCACTTGATCAATGATTTCTGGTGTTGTTACACTTTTTGGACATCCTTCACGTGGATCATCTTCAAGGCTGGTACAGCCACGTTTAAACTCAGTAGCCCATTTCTTAATTGTTGAAAAGGAAGTAGAGTGCCCATAAGCTTTTATGAACTTCAAATGAATTTCTTTTCCACACAATACTCAATTTTTTCCATTTCAAGGGATACAGACAACACTTTTGCTTCAGACAGCTGTATAAAACAAACTACTTGATAGAATGACTTGCAATTTCACATGGATGCTTATGACAGATTTACCAACTTAGAAAAAATAAATCTTGTCAACAGTGTTGGCATCTATGGTCGAGGCCGAGAACTTTTCAGACCACCCTCATATGATCATCAAGTAAAAATTGTCATACTTTAGACATATTATGCAAGCAAATGACAGTCTGGAGAAGATGATGATGCTTGCTAAAGTTAATGGTAGCAGGAGAAGAGCAAGAATCAGATGGGTGAATGGAGTTAAAGAAGCAACTGGAATGCAACTGGAAATTCTGAAAGATATGGCTAGGGACAGGTCTCAATGGTGAGCATACGTTCATAGAATCATCAGGAGTCGAAAATGACTTGACAGGACATAACAACAACCATATGAAAAAAATCTCCTTAGTATTAATATGATATTAACCTTTGACAACAGCTTAAATGTCTTGATCAAATCCCCCCCTTTCCCCCTTCTATCCACTAAATTCTACATGCTCTCAGTCCAATCTAACAATCAACGACATACAATCCTGACATCATTCTTGTTATCCTTCTGCACCCTCTCGAAGGTTACTTCATCCTCTTCAAATCCCAGTGACCAGATCTGAGCACAGAAATCCAGAAGATGTGGGCAGACCAAAACTTTATACAATAAGACCATCACACCTATCTCTAATGATCAATATTCTCCTCAACAATGCCGCAATTCTCTGAGATGTCTTCACAACCTTTGCAATATGTCCCTGAACTTCAAATCTCTATCTATAATCCCCTGAAGATCCCTTGCTTCCTCCACTTCTTCCTGTATAAATCCACTAAGTGAGTATGAAGCATCCCATCTGTGGATCCCAAATTTTAAAACCTTACATTTACTTGCAATGAACTAGCATCCTCATTCATTTCCCCACATTTCCAGTTTATTGAAATCCTCTCAAAGGACCAAAATATCAGCACTATTAATAATAACCCTCCCATGCTTCATATGATCTGCAAACAACTGAACATCTCCCTGCAGTCCTGTGACAATATCACTGACAAAGAACAGCAATGGTCCGAGGACTGAACCCTATGAAACTCCACTTGTAACCTTCCTACACCCTGATACTGCTCCCCCATATACAACTGCCCGATATCTACCAGAGTCAATCATCAATCCGATCCACTAATCTGATATCCAAACCTATAAAATGTAACTTAAAAATAAACTTGTCATGTGGCACCTTGTCATCTGCCTTGGAAAAATCCAAAAAAAATTACAGTGTATATGCCTTACCTTCATCCACTGCTCTTGTTACTCCATTGCAAAAGGTGATCAGATTACCACAACAATACCACTGTTTAACAAATCCATGCCAGCTTGTATAAATATTACCCTCATCTGCCCAATTCTGTATATGACTTCTTACTTCCAAAGTAAAAGAATCTCCAAAATCTTAAAACCACAGAAGAAACATGAACAGACCTACAGTTTGATAACTTCATTCTACCACCACCCCTACGTAATGGTACTATTTTACTCTCCTTCAATTTTCTAGGAACCTGCCCCATTGCAAGACTTTCATTAAACAGCCTTAACTTCCCAACCGGCTGGTGTGGATGATATAGTCAGCTCTCCCTAGTTTTTTTCATGGATCAAAACTTCGTCCGCATTCTACCTTTTATCATGCCATTACCTTCCTCTGCCGTTAATCTCGTTACGGCTATTCTACAGCCATTAGTGGATTAACTGTTGCTGAGTGACCTTTGTGTCCCCCTGTCTTTACGTCTATTGTGTTGCTTAGAATTTCATTTACTGTCCTAAGTTATTTGACCTTTCTTGCCTCTAAAATGATTTATTGTGTCTCTTCCCAAAAATTTAAACGAATTTCACATATGCGAAAGAAATCAATCCTGAAATGACCACTGATCAGCTTTTGCAATGAATCTATTTAGTGATAGTAAATTTGGTGTATTTTATTCTACAAATCAGTGCTACAAATTGCATTACTCAGTTTCCGATTGTGTCTTTTTGGTATCAAAAATTTACATCCAATGATATTTTAGCAGTGATTCGCCTTCGTCTTTTATTTATTTATTTGTATTATGCATATTACGATAATATCTAATGCATATCCTCGTAGATATATTAAAAATATGTGAAAAATATCATATACGGAATGATTTAAAATTTATGCTCATTTTGAAGATTTTCTAATGCTTCCCCCCCACCACCACCTCCTTATTCTCTCCTGGAACTGAATTGCATAACTACTCTAAATTTCTATACAGGTTTGAAAGCTTTTCTAGACATCATTCAAAATCAATTACTTCATTTTACCATTTTGACAAAAGATATACGGCAATCAGATTGTACCGTGAAACTTCTAATTCTGTTCTGTTTATTTGCAATCTAAAACCAGCTGTTCTACTGTCCACTGAAATTATGTGAAATTTTAGAAATAATATGCTATATTTTCACCATGCAAAATTGTTTATATGCATACCACACAAAAGAAAGTTCAGTAGTATTATGTTTGTTTGTTTTTCTTTAAAAAAAATCTTAATATTACTTCTGCTGCTGGAAGCTGTTTCTGAAATAATCTACATCTTATAAATACTTGGTAATATGCTCTTAGCTGGAGGAAAAGTTGAAGGCTTACTCAGTGCTATTGAGAAGAAAGAGGAGAACACTAAAGTCGCACTAAAGTGCCTCAGGCTGTTGTGCAGAATATGTCAAGGATGTCTTGTTTCCTTTTCGATTGTTGATTACCTATATCCTAACAGAAATACTGACATTTCGTTTACATGCTTATACATTATTTATGCCAAAATAATTGCTTAATTTATAATGATCAGTTTCACTTTTATTATCAAAAATTTAGAAATTAAATCATACAATTATCTTGAAAAAGAGGATTTGAATTATTTTCAAAGAAAATGTGCATATGCGTTTCATAATCTTTTTTTTTTGGGGGGGGGGGGGGTATAGACCTAATCAATCTGCGGATATTTCAGATAATTTATTTCATAAATCGTTCGCAAGACAGCTGTTACATACACAAATCACTTGGGGAACATACCCATTCATTTTAGTGTAAAATAGTAGCAAAGGTTCAGTTACTTTAGATATGTAATCTAGAAGAAAATGTTATGTCTGCTGAGATTAGAATCTTACGTGAATAATTTTTCTGACATGATTTCTCTATTCATTATAATGTAACCAATTTCCAGATTTTTTCCCTCATGCAGACCCCATGTTATATGCAGTGATTTCTTCTTTGTACTACAAGAAAAAAAAATCAGATAACAGAAGAAAAATATGTAGTATTTTCTTTTCCACTGGCTGAATTTACAATGTTCTTTCTTTGTGTTTTGAAGAGAAAGTGCAAATGACTTTTTTCTTACTATTTTTGCCATTATAACATCTCATATAATTATAAGAGTGACATTTTACCGTTTTCCTCCCACACGAGAAACAGAAATAAGGTAGTAATAATATTGTTGATTATGTCAAAAAATATTATTACTACCTTATTTCAATTCATTGTAGCAGAAATTTTTATTACAAAATTTTGTAATATATATCTCCGAAACAAGAAATTTGGAACCCATATCACATCAATGTTGAGTGTTGGCAAGGTGAAAATGTTCTCGTTATTATTTATATATTTCATTTATTAACTGGGGGGGGGGGGGGGGGGGCTATGCCCAACTCCCAGTCTGGTAGGCCAGTTCTCCTTCAATTGTGATAACTCGAAAGGGGGTTCTGTCCCTGAATTCTGATGACTTGAATTTTGAAAACTCGACACTCAGGGTAGCCCCTGAGTTTCAAAATGTTTCGAAAAACATGACATAAAAAGGCTTATCATTTTATATGTATATAGGGTAGATTTTATTTCATTATTTTTTATTGTTTTGGTGAAATACTTTACCTGGAATACTCTTTCAGTTCCTCTGGAACTGGAAAGAGTATTCCAGTTCCTCTTATATTTTATTCCTTCGAAAATATCATATTGTGTCATAAAAAGAACTTAAAAATTCGCCTTCAAGATAAAAAGGAAACAGTTCATTCAGGTATCCCTCTATCAATATTTGTAGTCCTGAAAAGGACTGTTTTGATGGCCTTGAAAAAAAACATTTTTTATTTCATACTGTTCAGAATTTAAAATTCTTGAACAGTGCGGAACACCTTGAAGCAAGGGTAAACACACAAAGCAGTTTTACACTCAGGGCACCAGATTTTTGTTTCCTTTCTGATATTTTTTTTTATTACATACATAACATTTGCGTGCGGGTTTTTTTTTTATTAGCCGTTGGTGGTAGATTTTCGGGAAAATGGTTGGAGTTAGCAGCGTTCAACCTCAGATGTCTGGCAGGATTTCCTGTTTTTCTGCTTGCTGAAGAAGGCGCATGTTCATGCAGCAATGCTTTCACAATTTCTATTCTGTATTCTAGATATGTTATGGTAGACAAACATTTTTTCTTGTGCAGGAGGAAACTGTTCCAAATAGCAAAATCTAATACATGTCCAAACACTTTTTTGTAATATTTTTTATGCTGTTTCCTCATTACAGAGTAGAATGATAGCTGCTGATCGCACTTGTCGACTCCACCCATAGTGTCGTTGTATGCACACACAGCAATGGGTTTTTCTTTCTTCAAACCCTGCTTCTACTGCTTTGCACTACGTTAGAAAGTCTTTCCAACGTAGTGCAAAGACTTTCCCTCGCTGATAAGCTCGGATTTCCCACTTCGATAGCTTTCCTGAAGCCAGATCTGGAAGCATATCTCACCTTTTTGCATTTACAGTACCATAACTATCTGTACAATGCTGTAAAAGCAAATCAGCAAGTTCAGGAAACATATAGTAATTATCCATTGTAATGCTTTACAATGGATACAGTTTACCTTTCCCCAGTAAAGGGTCTCTCAATATCAGACAATATACATAAATAATATGTATATTGTCTGATTTATAATTTGTTAATTTATAATAATCACCACATAGTTTCAGTATCGAAAAATTAAAGTTATGTGGAACAATTACTAGAGAAAAATAACGAATTAAATAAAAACTGTACCTATGTTTCATAACAGTTTTCGGGTGTGTGATAGTAATGCCACGGGGGGGGGTTAAACTATCAGAGGCAAAATAAAGTTCAATTCTATTATGAAAGGAAATGAAATTTTGATATACATATTTTGAATGATAAAAATAAGCAAATCTATCGCTTACTTTAAAAATTGGAGAATAAAATATTTGAATTATCCAGAAAATATAAATTTAAATCATAACCGTTAATTTCATTTTGTAATGACCAATTATACAAGGAAACCAAGAAAGTGAAAGTACAAAGAAGAGTAGATTACTATACAACATGAAGAAAAAATTTAGTAATATTTATTAAAGAATTTCATGTTATTCTCTATAAAGCAAAGTTGCTCAAGCGTGTCCTAAAGGAAATCTGTGAAGTATTATTCGATTTCGAAGGTTTTGTACAAAAATAAAAATAATATAAACTGGAACATCGGCAGCCGGTTTTCTTTTCTTTTTTTAAAAGAATATTTCAAATAATTATCGTGAATTAATTTCTTCAAGAACAAAGAAAAATCTTTTGTCTAGTAAGCGATTAGAAAAAAATTAGTGCAAAAAAAATAAAAAATTAAATTAGTTCTCCAAGGTACGGCTTTGTTCACTTAAATATTTTTAAGTGAACAAATTATACAAGATCTTTATTTTGTCCAGACATTAAAATTTTATTGTACAATAAAGAGAGAAAACAAAAATATAAATAATTTCTCTATTTTTAGTCTATCCTATATAACTAAAATCCAGTTGACCAGCATGGAACAAGGAAGTGCATTTCTTGTTATAGGCAACTGAGAGGCAGCTACGAACGCGAGATAATCCAATTAACCGTTCTCTTCAGCGTGAGGGTTTATCACACTTTCTAATGGACATGAGGGTCAAATTGCACTTCTTATCCAGGTTCTTTAAACAGGTGGGCTGAAACATATCCAGATTTAGTTGGACGTCTATAGACGTCCTAGCTGTTTGGAAGGTCAGTCAGTTCCATAAGTGCATTCCCTTAAAACATGTGGTGAAATTCCATCCAGTCCCTCTGCCTTATTAACAATTTAGTGTACTCAGTATTCAGAATACAGTATTTGGAATAACTAATTTGAAGTAGTTTAGTTTACCCAATTGAATTAACACTTGTGAAAGGAGTGCTTCACAAGGAAACATGTTTATGTGCAGAATTGGAGAAAAAAAAATAACACTAACTAATTGATGTGATGCAAAATAAATAAAAATCAAAGTGAATGAAAAGTTGTAAAATGAAGGATTTCAGAGTCAGCATAAAGCTAAACCTTTTCTTTAATTTTCATATGGTAGTTAAAAATTTATCTTGTATTTAACTGATATTCCTACAATCAACAGTAATTACATTGACTGAAATTTATCATAGTTGCCTTTTATATTTATTATAATTTAATGCTGAAACAATGCAAAAGTTATTTTTTTTTAGGGAGGTGTTAGAATTCTTCAAATGAAAGAAAATAAGCAATAAACAGTTCTTGAAAACAAAGGCCTCCATTCGAAATAGGAAGTGAAAAAAAATGTTGCTAGTGAAACTAGTTTTTGTTTACAGTTTGTTCAGATCGACTCTCTTCCTCAACCTGCTTCAAGAATCTATTAATTGTTACAGTAATGGCCCAATTTATGATGCTTTGCTTTACAACAATACGCTCATGTGACATTCTTCAATTATGACCAATGCTCATTTATATGATGCTGGATTCGCTCAAACAATAGTTTTAACTACTTGAAGCTTCTGTGAATCAATCAATGTGCAGTTTTCATAAACTCTTTGTTTACGACATCAATACTCAGTGCAATTCACTATGTGTTCGGTATTTTGCTCTAAATTATGAACTGTTTATAACTATTATTTTTTTTATTTTATTCTTGTTATTAAGTAGATAAAAATCAAAGTAAGGGTACTGTTGCTTCCAATGAAAAGAAAAAGATGTATAAAATTTCTACATTATATATTAAGATTAAAATTATCTAGTGTAGTTATGAATGTGAATCAAACACTAAGATAGGCTTCAGGCTAAACTTACCATGCACAAGGAAAAACTGTTAAAGTTGTTTAAAACAAAGATAAAGTTTAATTGAAGTGAAAAGTGCTACACTAGTTAATAGTGCAATTATCCCTAAATGTGACAATCTTTTCTGAAATAAAAACTTTTAATGGTGTAGACTGATAAATAAGTAATCGTAAGCAAAATAATTGTAAGTATTTACTGGACTTCTGTGCAGGACACTGACTAGTCATTACTAACACCATGTTTCAACATAAGGATGTGCATAATTTCACAGAGAGAAGACACAAGGAATAAGAAAAGCCTCGTTGACTATGTCATGTTGATAGTGATATCATAATACTGGTTAAGGATGCAAGAGTTTCCAGAGGATTTGAAACTGGAAGCGACCATTACTAAGCAGGATAAAAATGGATATCACATTGAAGAGAACAGTATGTAAGAAAGTTTTAAAAAGAATTAAAGGTGAGCAGCCTTTACAAGTAAATTGTAGGCTTGGGTATACAAACATGCTTGAAGAAAAAAAACAATGGAGTCTCACTGGCAAACTCTGAAGACAATGATTAATTCAGCTAGAGAGAGATGTGGTGAAGTTGTCTGCAAGGATTAAAAAAAATAAGAACACCGTGGTGGACACAAGAAGTTAAAGAAGCAGTCCTGGAAAAGAAGAAAGCATACCATAAGTTCCTAGCAAAAAAGTCGGCAGATACCCTAAAAGAATGCTGACAAAAATGTATGGGAATACTTTAGTAAGAATATGGAAAATAAACATCAGGAAGGTGGCAAAATGTTCTGGAAGCTATTGTTAAAGTTGTTAGAAATGGAGGAAAACAGTAGTGTAAAAGTGACATGAACACTAAAGATAAGGTTATCCTAGATGTCTGGAGTAATTATTTTGAAAGACTGTTTAACAAACCAAGCAGTGTCAGAACAATAATAGAAAATATTCAGGAGGAATGGAAGGAGAGGTATATATCAATACCTCTATCAATAAGGTATATATCAATACCTCTATTCATCTGAAGTATGAGAGCCTACCTGTATGCATTATCTGAGAAATGTATATATTCAAACAGAGATGAAAGTTGAACAGTCTGTTAAGAAAAGGACAGAGGTAGTATCTATGGACACATCCAGAGAATGACAGAAGAATGATGGCCTCTGAGAATTATGAACTGGTCAACCCCCCCCTCCCCCAGAAGGGAAAAAAGAGGAAGACCAAGGATTACTAACGGGATCATTACAAAAGCAACAGAGAAAAGAGAATTGCAAGATGAGGACCAAATGAATTGTATGGAGTGGAATCCGAGAACAGGCAGCTGATAACAAGTGGAGATGCCCAAAAGAAGGAGAAATCTTTCTTCAATGAAAACTGCACTTATATACCTAAAATGTGTAGTTTGTTCTGTAGGCTATCTTCTTGAAAATGGAATTCATGTTTTGTTTTCCTATCCTATTTTAAAAGGCCAATTTTCATACCCAATTTTCTATAGCAGTTATTCAATTTAGTTAAGTCATTCTGAAGACATAGATGGATTTCTTTTGGACTATCTGCATAAAATAAAGAGCTGAGTTTGATATTTCATATTTCCAATTTATATATAATTCATATACATTAAAAATAACAATGGAGAATCCATATATCCCATCACACCATCTTCTTGTACATCCTTCAATTTAGCTTCCAATTTGCAGCTGAAACTTAAATTAAAAATACTCGATTGGAGGAGCTGTACTGAAGGAAATAGGGAGACGAGATCTGGGTGATTATCAATAGAAAACTGAAATTCAAGGAGCATATTGCAACAGTGGTGAAGGTAACCCAGAGGATTGCTGCAATACTGAGAAAGATGCTGACCTGCAGAGATAGAAGAGTTATCATTCCATTGTATACGACCCTGATCAGACCACACTTAGACTATTGTTCTCAAATTTGGTCCCCAGGATTTGAAGGAGATAAATTAACTGTGGAAAGGGTGCAGAAGCGGATAACAAAGATGGTACTGTACAATGTTAATTATGAGGATCAGCTGATGGAATGTGGACTGCAGAGTTTGGTGGATAGAAGAAGGAGAGGCGATATGATCGAGACTTTTAAACTATTGAGAGGAAGTTACAGGGTGGACACTGGAGAGTTCTTTCACTTGGTGGAGCAGCGGGAAAAAGCGATGACAAGGAGCCATCCCTGGAAAGTACGAAAGGAAGCTCTGAGTAAGAGGATGAGGAGTGGTTTCTTTGCATGGATAGTGGTGGAACTGTGGAATACATTGCCTGATAGAGTGGTGAAAGCAAGAACGATCAATGAGTTCAAGGCGTGGTATGATAGACTTTGTGTTTCCTAGGAAGGACCTCTCACAATGACTCTCTTGACTCCATGAAGGCCTGAATAATAATAATAATAAATACACAAATGATGAAATTTTTATGGTTCCATTTATAGAGATGTAGCATTTTAAGTTTTTCTTTTGAATCCTTATGAGTTTTTCTTTCTTATCTCAAAAGTGGCATTTATGCAAATTGTTGCTCTGATATTTTAGAATATCTTTTTTGATCTTCATTTGCTAAAAATTTCTCTGCACTATTCTATCCAATTCATTTGCTGTCTCTGTCATTCACTTAATGCAACCAACCATTCTTAACTCCGAAGTTTCCTTTCTTTAAGCATTAAAAGTGATGTCATCCTCTTTGAAGATCATGATTTTCACAACTGCACAAATCAAGCATGGAGAGATGCCAAGATAATTGTTACACCAATGATCTTATACAAATTAAAGATGCCAAGAAATTATATTATTCTTGGTTTAATCCTTTATCAAAGTGTAAGCAAATGACTTTACATCAATTGCCTTAGTATACCATAATGCAAAGCACATATCCTTACAAACATGTATGATGCTTTGCATTATGGGAAGGGCCACTACCCAGACTAGTTTTGACCTTTGTTGCAGTCTCATTGGAGCCTAGGCAGTGGCTCAATGTTTTCATGTGAACTTTATGACTGGGCAACTTGTATATAGAGGCTAATGACTTTACATCACTTGCCTTAGTATCTCAAATGGAAAAACCTTCAACAACTTACACAACTTGTTCACAAGCCAATTATAACACCAGATAATGCTAACCACTACTTAAACACTATGAGAAGGACCACCACCTAGGCTCCAATGAGACTGCAACAAAGGTCAAAATTGGTCTGGGTAGTGGCCCTTCCCATAATGCATAGCATCATACATGTTTGTAAGGATATGTGCTTTGCATTATGGGATACTAAAGCAATCAATGTAAAGTCATTAGCCTCTATATACAAGTGGTGAAGTAACTTCACACGCACACTTTATTTGCTTACACTAGGATGAAACTAAGAATATAATTTCTTGGCATCTTTAATTTATGCTTTATAACAAAGCCCAAAATAGCCAGAAGTGAACTATCGAGCTTATGAAAAACTGATTTTGAGAGGGATCTGGTCTGGCCTAGTCTGATTTCTGGCTGTAACTTTGACCAACCTTTGCCAGCAAAGGTTGGTCGATTGGTAGAGCATCTGCTACTAAAGGCTCATGCAAAAAGTTAAGCAAGTTTGAGGGCGGTTAGTAGTTGGAAGGGGTATCGTTCGATGCTGTTGGCACACTCTCCCTCAATGAATCTTTGAACTCCCTGGAGGTGTCACATTATAATAATAACTTTTGTTGAACTGTTTATTATTATTATTTATTTCTTAATGATGATTCTGCACAAAAGATGTCAACCTGAGTAGTGTGGTGTTCTATTTACCTACAGAAAATGGTGATCTCCTCCTTAATTTTACTCTAATTCCTGCATAAATGACCACATTTTTTACCAATCAAAAACACATAGAATATCCCTTGATTAATGCAGTCTTTAAAATGAGCACATTAATCGAAAATGCACTAATCAAATATAATAACCTATGGGGAAAAGCATAATTCGTTCCTCAAATTTCTTTTTTGACCCTTAATTTTTTTTTATAAAACAATTAGGGTATGTCTCGGAGCCTAGTTAAAGGAAAACCATGAAACTGAAAGACAATAAAACATATTCAGAATATAAATTTATTGTTCTACATTTTAAAAAAGAATTGAGCTAACATAGTTTGGTGGACGTCCTGTTTCTTTTTTTCATACAACTGACGGTATGGCCCTATTGCCTTTTCTACTCTTCTGCAAATTTTATTGCTTCTCTCTTCTTCAGGGTCAGCCTTTAGGCATTGATGCTTAAAGACTTCAGTACTACGAAAAATATTTTCAAATTGTTTCCTGTGAAATCTGTTTTGGCTGACTGTCAGTGGTTACATTTTCTTCATATTCTTCAGGATCTTCCTGCTGTGCATCTAAATTTAGCAGGTCAGAATCACTCAATTCCTAAGAATGAGATTTAATTAACTCTTGGACATTATCATTGTCATCTCATCAAAACCCAGTTCACGCCTGATGTTGGTAGTTTCTCCAATAACATTATCCCTTTCATTTGAAAAGCCTCTAAAATCATTTGCACAATGTGGAAGAGTGTGCTTCCAAATGGCTCTCATATTGCTAGCAATAATTTCATTCCAAGATTGATGAATATTTTCAATAGCAGATTTAACATTAAATTTCTTCCAGAATTCTCTCCAGATGTTGGTTCTATTGCCTGTTTAAATGTTCTTCTCAGGTAGTATGCCTTAAAGGCTGTGATAATTGCCAGCCTGGTTGGCCGAGTAGTTAGCGTATCCGCTCTTCAGCCAAAAGGCTTCAGGTTCAAATCCCGCTATCTATCGCTTCAATCTTCGAGATAAACCTTACCACTGACCATTTGGCCAGGTGGAACGAATTCTTTTTGGATAATGTCTTCGAAATCATAGAAACAAATCAGCATTGTCTTTACTTTTGACTTCTCCAAGCAATTTTTTTTCGAATGCCTCTCTTCTGGTGGTCTCCACTCAGCACTCTGGCTGGGCTCATACTCAAAATACCATCTTTCATCACCAGTAACGATCATTTCAAGGACGTTTCAGTCCTTACAAGAGTTTTAATGAGGTCCTTGCAGTGTTCAAAATTAATAACGGAAAAACTCACATAAAAAGATTATTTAATAGTATAATTTTCCCCCGTGTGTCACAGGCATCTTCAGTACATTTTAAGCTAAAATTAAACAGTAACGGAGAATTCCAAAAAGCGCCACCTAAGTAACTAATGTAAGATAACTAACTAATAAAAAAAAAATGTTAAAAAAAAAAAAAAAATTATATATACAATAAAAAGTTAGGAAAGATTAGCTGATTTCTAAAGTACTATCTCCCATAAAAGGGATAGATGTAAACCATCGGATCTGTTTTAGTTAGGAGAGGGAAGTAAAGTTTCACATGTTTCATTATAAAGCCATTCCATGAGGAACCGATTTTTGTGAAGGACTCATATTTTTCCAATAAACTCTATGTCTAGTGATGATGATGGCATGTTCTGCAAGTCCAAACTTTTCAGGTTCAAGGTAATGAATATAAGACTGGTATTCTTCTAACTGAATAGAGGCAGATCTTCTTGTTTGTCTGAAATAAGATAATCCACAAGAGCAAGGAATCTGGTAGACACCTGGATAATTAAGATGTGGAAGATTGTCCTTAGGAGAAGTGAGAAAGGTGGAGATTTTTCTGAATGGTCGAAAGGCAACAAAAATATTCAGTAGTTTTAAAACTTTTGCTATACGTTCACTAATGCCTTGTACATAAGGGATAGGAATGCGAGTTATTTCTTCCATATTTGAAGAGGAAGACATATTAAAACTACTCAAAGCTCTTTTGATAAAGGAATTCTTATATCCATTAGATAGAAAAGAAGAAATGATAAATTTATGCAACAGGAATTTCCTTCAGACATTGTAAAAATATTTGATTTTGTAATACATTCTGGTTATTTTTCCTTTAAAAATAAGTTGTATCAACAAATTGAAGAAAGAGCAATGAGCAATCTTCTTTCTCCTGCTATCGCCAACTTCTTTATGGAACACTTTGAACAACATATCTTTAACAACATTTCTCCCAGACCTACTCATTGGTTCAGATGTCGATGACATTTTTGCTATATGGAATGGCTCTTCTGATGAACTTCAACAGTTTCTCTCTAAGTTAAATGCACTTCATGCAAGGATCCAGTTTATCCTAGAAGTAGAAACAAATACACATTTAGCCTTTTTAGATCTTTTAATTCTTCGCCAACCAGATGGTAACCTACATTTCTCAGTCTATAGAAAGAAGACTCATACAGGCCATTATATCCATGCTGAATCTCATCACCATCCCAGTCAAAAGGCAGGAACTATTAAAACACTGGTTCATGGGGGCCCACTCCTTTTGTTCTTCAGACGATCTATTACAGAAAGAACTGCAATATATCATTTCTTCCTTTCTATCTAATGGATATAAGAATTCCTTTATCAAAAGAGCTTTGAGTAGTTTTAATATGTCTTCCTCTTCAAATACAGAAGAAATAATGTACATTCCTATCCCTTATTTATAAGGCATTAGTGAACATAAAGTAAAAGTTTTAAAACCACTGAATATTTTTGTTGCCTTTCAACCGTTCAGAAAAATCTCCACCTTTCTCACTTCTCCTAAGGACTAGCATCCACATCTTAATTATCCAGGTGTCTACCAGATTCCTTGCTCTTGTGGATTATCTTATTTCAGACAAACAGGAAGATCTGCCTCTATTCAGCTAGAAGAACACCAGTTTTATATTCATTACCTTGAACTTGAACACTCTGGACTTGCAGAACATGCCATCATCACTAGACATAGAGTTCATTGGAAAAAGACAAGAGTCCTTAACAAAAGTCGGTTCCTCATGGAACGGCTTTGTAAAGAAACATGCGAAACTTTACTTCACTCTCCTAACTTAAACAGATCTGATGGTTTACATCTATACCCTTTATGGGAGATAGTACTTTATAAATCAGCTAATCTTTCATAACCTTTTATTGTATATATAATTTTTTTTTTTAGTTAGGAAATTTATTGACCTTTTTAGTTATTTTACATTAGCTACTTAGGTGGCGCTTTTTTAAATTGTCAGTTGTTTAATTTTAGCTTAAAATGTATTGAAGATGCCTGTGACACGCAAGCAAAAATTACACTATTAAATAATCTGTTTATGTGAGTTTTTTCGTTATTAATTTTGTATTTATATGTCTGCTCATGGTATTCCCTTATTAAAACTTATTTCATGAGAGTAAAATGTTTGTGTGTTTGCATTTATGTATGTGCTTAGTATCAATGGCCATGTGGTTAAGTGGAAGCATGATGAAAAGAAACTTAAATGTTGTTAAAAGACGTAAGCTTGCTGACCATATATTGTAATTCTTAGAAAATAATATAGAAATTCTGTCATTTGTATATTATATATTAACTTATGTTTATTCATAGTGTTCTTATGCTATGCACTATTATAATGTGTGTGGTAATGACAGTCATATTTGTCAGTTGAGTTTCGATTTGAATCGCAGTAACAGGCATGCATGTTAGTTGTTGTTTTTAGCAGAGTTGTGGAGTCGGAGGAAATTCAAGGTCTAATAAACTATCTAGTTTAAGTTATCTAAATCTCAAAAAAAGTTTTTATGTGTATCTTTAACTACTCTCTTTAACTACTTTCTTTATCTTCATCTTTCTGTGGTGAAAGATGAAGATAAAGAAACTTAATTGAGACCTTTAAAGAATAATCTTTAAAGGTCTCAATTAAGTTGTTATTATTAACATCTGACTTCCGTGGAGTCAGTGACTCATCGTGACGCACTATTGCCTATAATGCTCATCCAACCATACCTTAAGCTGAATGATTTAATGTGTCTACATTCACAACACACTCAGTTAATGCATTCCCACTCACCAACCACTCTCCATGCAAAAAACATGCTCTTCGCTCCTCTGCTCACACCCTCCATAGAGTTTTCAGCAATGGCCTCTTGTTCTACGCCCTCTCCCATTCTATGAGTCATTCCATGGAGTCAGTGACTCATCATGGGATGTACACACTATCGCCTACAATGCTCAACCAACCATACCTTAAGCTGAATGATTTAATGTGTCTACATTCACAACACACTCAGTCAATGTAATCCACTCACTAACCACTCTCCATCCAGAAAACATGCTCTTCACTCCTCTGCTCATACCCTCCATATACAGTTTTCAGCAATGGCCTCTTGTTCTAGGCCCTCTCCCATTCTAGGAAAAATCTCTTCCATGTCAACCTGATAACCCTCCTCCTCCTCGTGTACAGAAAGTTCTGCAATTTACATTCTCTCAATCTGTCCTCATACTCCACATTCCAAAGACGACTGATCACCTTAGTAAATCTAATCTTCTCTGGACCCTTTCTAACATATCCTCTTCACCATGAAAACCCTGCATCCAAATCTGTGCACAGTAATCCACATGAGGCCTGATCAAGGCCTTATACAATAGCATCATAACCTCTATTTCTACATGTCAGGCTACTCTGCATTATTGCCATTATCTGATATGATGTCTTCCTAACTTGTGTAATGTGGCCATTGAATTTCAGGTCCCTTCTTTCAATTCCCAGATCTCTCATCTTCTCAACCTCCTTTAACATTTCCCCACCAAGTGTATACTTTGCATCCCATCATTGCTTACCAAATTTGAAAACCTAACACTTTGCAAAATTGAACTGACAGTTCCACTTACCTGCTCATTTATGCTATCTATTCAAGTCCTTCTGTAAAGTCATAACATCTCCTTGACTCTGCATTGCTCTCCCCATTTTTGCATCATCTGCAAACAGTTGCATATCACTATTCTAAAACTCTTATTAAATCACAGTCCACCAGGTGGTGTCAGTGAATAAGCTACTCTAAACTTGTGTTTCTGCATTTTATCGTTATTGATAACCCCTGACTAGCTTATATTGTCTAAATGTTTTTCATCGAAATTAATCATTAAATGGAAATCAGCTATCTTTCAAGTTCTAAATCAACCACGTGTAAGCACCCATTATGCCTACCGTACAAGGCAAAGATGGCAGCAACAAAAGCCAACAAGCGAGCACCCAGCACCTCACCAGCACAGCACCGTCAATCGCTGCCGACAAACCCACAATGTGCTGTAGCTGTAAAACTGGTGTCACATTTAAAAAAAAAAAAAAAAAAAGTATATTCTTCGAGTTCTGTTGCCAGTGGCTGCATGCTTCCTGCGCCAAAACAGACGAATTGGCACACAAGTTATTTATCGCCCTCAATCAGACCTTTTTCTGTTCGTTGTGCCTCCCTTTTGTAAAACAACTCCTGAATGTAGGTAACAAGTCGAAAACCTCGAACACACATCATTGCTATGAATGAAACTTTTCCTCTAAAATGCGAGAAGTGGAAGCCAAGCTTGAACAAATTGATGACCAGCACAACAACGCAAGTTCACCTTTGCCTGTGAATGAACTCCATAACCTCAACAGTATACGAATTGAGGAAGGCAAAAACAAAAAATTAAATGCCGTTATTCTCAGCTTTCCGATGGAAAATGGAAAATTCATTAAAAGAAGACATCTACAAATTAGCAGAAGAATGCAACATCGATTCTAAAAATATCGTCAGGTTCCATCGTTTCGGGCACATAAATAAAAGAAAGGACAGAACAAACTTTAAACACCTCATAAAAATGACCTGTGACATTCCGACAAACACATCTAAATTAATAACAGTGATCAACAACAAGTTCAAAGACACTTGTCCCCAACTGCGCATATGTGCACAACCAGACCTAAAAGTTAAATCGGTGCAAAAATCAAGTGATGCCACTAGTAGCCATCATGGAAACCAGTGTACAGACACTGCATAGGAAATGTGCAAGACCCTTGTGGTTGAATATATGCCTCACAGAACCTTGCATATCCACTTCAACATCTATGGCTTAAGCTCCAAACTTAATAGTGTCCATTATGGCCTTCAGTCTACCAATCCTCACCTACAACTCAAATTTCCCCGTTCCCCAGCACTATTTATATCAACCTTCCAAACTACACACACATCCGCTCTGACTTATTCTTCTAAGACTTCACATCACTTGCCTTAGAATCCCATATGTAAAGCGTCTCCTTGTGGACATGTATAATACTGTGCATAATGGGAGGAGTCACTACCCAGACTGGTTTCAACCTTTATTGAGATCTCATCAGTATGAGCCAGATCCAGAAGTGATACTAAGGGTGAAGTAATGCAGAAGACATATTTTCATATATGAGTAGCCAAAAGGTGTCACATCTTATTATTAAAATATTCTGGATTAGAAAAAGTTGTTGGAAGTTTTTCCACTTGGTTATATTATAAATTAAAGATACCAAGAAATTACATATGTGATTTAATCCTTTATCCAAATGTAAGCAAACAATATAAATTAAGTGGATATTAAATTCAACATCATTTCAAAGTTGAATACACAAACTATAAAAGTTTCGTGCAAAAGTTGACCAGAGAGCTTGCAGGAATACACTCGCTGCCATACTACAAGTTGCCCTAGCCGAACCTTATAGGAATCACTAATGCTCAAAGCGCCCATATATTCGCCTCCTATTGGTCCATTTTGATCAGCTTTCACTGGTCTGATAGCGGTTTCAAACTCATTGGTTTTTGTCAGAGATCAGGCAGAAACTTAAAAAGACAAACATTCTCAGTAATAATAAACTTGAAGCATCAGAGAGATGTATTTTCTGTAAGCAAACTCTTGGTCAGTGGGTAAAGTATTTCACTAAAATAAAGAGCCTAAAGGCTTTACTTCACCATGCAAAATTATATAAATTAAGTGGATATTAAATCAAACATCATTCCAAAGCCGAATACAGAAACCATAAAAGTTTCAGGCAAAAATTGATCAGAGAGCTTGCGGGAATACTACGAGTTGCCTTTTGGCTCTTTATTTTAGTAAGCAAACAAGTTTTCACCTGAACTATTTTCAGGTCTGGGCAAGTGATGTGAAGTCTTAGCTTCTTTATTCGAGTTTGAATAACTTTATTCAAACTTGAATAAAGGATTAAATGAAATATATAATTTCTTAGTGACTTTAATTTATACAGAAACTATAAAAGTTTCATGTGAAATTTGACCAGAGAGCTTTTGGGATTACACTAGCTTCCATACTACAAGTTGCCCTAGTCTTTTGCTGTAATAAAACTATCTATATGAAATTGTACTCTGATGTTGTCATAAATAGAATATAGCTTTGATGTAGTTATTTTATTTATTTATTTTTCCTCGCTAGAGTTCAGTCCAGTAGAATAATCGTTGATCAAATCATTCTCTCTTTGGCATACTGTGTGAAATGTAAAATAGCTTGTTTCTGTATACATGTGTATACTTCCAGATGATGACCATAATATGAAGGTTGAAATGTCAGGAAATTAAAATAATTATTTCTATCATGGTTGTAGTCACCATGATTTTTTAAAATGAGAATTGTTATATTACACTAAAGATCTTGGATTACTTACAGTCCTATTTATAATTAACTCCGAGATGAGAATGCTCTGTGGGTAGAATATTTTTATTTTCCATATTCTTGGGATTTTTAGGCCATTATTATTGTTAAGATTAGGGTGGTTGATAAGAATTTCACAGGCCTCCTTAACACGTTCGCTGCCAACTATGAGTATACTCGTAGTTCGTATATGAGCTTCACAAGCCACCTATGAGTATACTCATATGTCGATTTACTGACCTCCTATGCCAAACGCGAGTTATCCCTTTGTATTATTACCTTAATTTGGACCCTTGGATTCTGAATAAAGCGGAGAGCATGTCTGGGGGGCTTGGTAGAAGAGAAATAATTTCAACTAAAATATAGTATATTGTGTATGTGCCTCAGATGCCAACTACAAGTATACTCGTAGTTCATATATGAGCTTCTCAAGCCAACTACAAGTATACTCGTATGTCGATTACTAACCTCGTATGCCAAGCGCGAGTTACTCCGTAGTATAACACATAATTTGTAAATCAATTTTAAACTAGTAAAATCAATAAAAATAAAACCAATCAATGAAATAAAAAAGCACGCAGTAAAAAAAAAAAAAAAAATTAAGAATTAAAAATTAAGAATGGTACATTTTAAAACAATTTTCCACGCACAATGATGGTTTTTCCTGGCAAACAGGACAATAATAACATGTTTCGCGTCTACGTTTGTTTCTTGTACAGACACGGCATGGCTTTGTCGGGTAATTCTTTTTTCTGTTGGTGGTAAAATTTCCAAATAATGAAAATCCCGATTCCTCCTGATATTCTCTGATGCTGTAAGTTCATCCATCCCAACAAAAATTGAGATAAATTGATCTCTAAATTTTAATGCAGACATTGCATTTCCAGTAATCATGTTATAAAATTTATGCGCATTTTTAATATATACCTCAAAAATGCGTATTACCAATTTCTTTGGCCATCTAATTGTCTTTCGTAAGGTGGAATAGTATGAAAGCATTTGATCAGAAAGATCGGTGCCTGACATACCCAAATTATAATCCCTAACGATATTAGGTTTTAACTGAAATTTACCATTCCGATTTTGCGCTTCAACCATTTCAAATTTGTGCATATTTGAAATGGAAAGGACTTCCCTCTTATCCTTCCATTTGCTGACTACAAAAGGACCAGACAAATTCCCCTTTCTTTAGTTTCTTTTGAATAACATCTGGTGGATTGTTTTTCCTATTATTTCTCAGCGTTCCACACACATACGTTTTTCTGTTGGTAAGCGATTCTGTTAGAGCTACAGAATTATAAAAATTGTCCATATGCAATACATAACCCCTGTCTAAATATTCTTCCATCAAGTGGAATACAACATCATATGCGTGACTCATTTTCGCTAAAGACGATTCAGATTTTCCTGTATAAATTTTTATCACCAATCCATTTGATTCGCACAGTTCATAGAATTTCACGCCATATTTATGTTTTTTGTTTTTTATGTATTGCCGAAATGCCAGTCTACTGCGCCACAACACCATTGACTAATCAATACATAAGTTTCTGTCTGGTGTGTAGCAATTTTGCATTACACTATTAAAATGATCTAGGACTGGTCTTAATTTGTGCAATTTATCATTAGCTGCTTGGGAATTATCTGCGAAATGCAAATGACGCAATAAAATTTTAAATCGATTTTGGCTCATTTTAGAGCACCAAACTGGCAAATTGTAAAGTTGATTTGTACTCCAATAATGCTCAACAGACGGTAAATTATTGTGGGGGCTCTTCTTCTGAATTTTCCCAATAAGTTGATGTTGATGTATTTGGCTGGTTGCTAACTTCATCTTCAAAAGTTTCTTCATCATCGGAGTCACCGCTAGAGTCGTCTGTAGGATCATCTTCGGAATCGGAACCAAATATTTCATGAAATTCATCATCGCTCATATTAGCATAAGCTTCTACTTCTATATCAGAAGTTTTCTTTTACTGGTCATGGCGAAATTGAAGGTTCTTAGAGACTAGAAACTAAAACTGAACTAGACGCAATAAACACTGGCTTCAGCACATGTAATATATAGATGAAAGTAATACGAGATTACTCGTAGTTGGCGTATGAAACAAAATTCTGTCTGATAAGCCGGCTACGAGATTACTCATAGTGACCTTGAAGACGCGAAAAGCGCTTGGTGTGCAGGAACAAACTATGACTGAGTAGCGTGGCAGCGAACGTGTTAAATTTACTTTCATGCCATGTTTTTGATGTGACGTAAACAACAGGTGCCTTTCCAGTCAACTGTATGTAGAGAATTCAGGGCATGATCAGATAAACCAGATTTACCATAGGTTTAATATTTAATGTACCATTTATTTTCATTTTTTTTGGATAGGAATTGTGTGTCCTATTTCCCCTATATAGGGCAAATTACAAGTGCAACGAATACGGTATACTCCAGGGTGGGCCAGTGAAGGAAGTAGCTCCTCGGATGAGTTGAGTAAGTTCTTTAATTTTACAGGAAGTTTAAAAGGTGGCTTTAAAGTTGTATTTCTGTAGTATACTGTTTATCTGATATCCCTTTAACATATGAATGGTTACAGATTTATGTAGTCTAGATTACTTTTGTTTTTGAGTGAGGTCTTGTGAAGAATTTTGTTGATAGTATTTTGGCTGTAGCCATTTTTAAGAAGGTATTCCTAATAAGTTTTAATTCAACTTTAATTGCTTGTTCATTGGAGCAAACCTTCAAAGCCCTGTTTATTAGTGTGTTAATAACACCTAGTTTTTGTGTTGGGTGGTGGTAGGAGTTTATGTGTATATATCGGAGAGCATGTGTAGACTTCCGGTAAACCGTGAAGGAAAGACTGCCAGAAGGATGACATGTGACAAGTGTATCTAGAAAGCATGTTCTGCCTTTCAATCTCAATTGTATGCATTTGTGCATACAATTTACAATTATTTTGTAATGTCTAATGTCTGGCAGCCATGGGACCAGATAGTGAAAACATCATCAACACATCTAAGGCAGACTTTGGGTTTTATAAGGATGGTCTGAAAAGTTCTCGGCCTAACAATGAAAAAACAAATTTATAATTTCAAAATTATTTTTGTTTTTCAACATAATCTCCCTTAAGACTAATACGTTTATTCAAGTGATGCTCCAGCACCATTATCCTGTTCCTGTAGTGGTTCTTGGTAAGATCTGCAAAATACCCCTCTACAGCTGCAATCACTTCTTGACTCGAAGAAAAATGCTGACCAGCGAGGAAGAGTTTTAGTTTTGGGAAGAGATAGAAGTCACAGGGAGTCAAATCTGGGGAATACAGTGGATGGTCCAACCATTTATAGTGCAAATCCCTTCATTTTCCCATTGCCAAAACACTTTTGTGGGCAGGTGCATTGTCCTGATGAAAAATGATTTTTTTCTTCTGCAAACCAGGTCTTTTCTCATGAATTTTTTCTTCTAGTCTAGTTAAAAGAGAGGAATAATATTCTCTGGTTATTGTTTTACCCTTTTCAAGATAATCAATAAACAAAATGCCTTTAACATTCCAAAAACCGATGCCATGACATTTCTGCTGATGTAACCAACTTGGTCTTCTTTGGCGCTGAACAACCGGCTTCTGTCCACTGTTTTGACTGCTGTTTGGATTGTGGTGTGTAATGGTGAATCCAATTCTCATCCATAGCAATAAATTGACGCACAAAATCAGTTTTATTCTTGTTAAAATGCTTCAAGCACTATTCAGAGATTTTCATGCGAGTGCATTTTTGATCTGCTCTGCGGCACCCATCTTGCGCAAAGCTTTTTCATTTGCAATTCTTCATGCAAAATATATTCTACACGTTCATTTGAAATGCCTATAGTTTCAGCAATTTCATGCACTTCGACTCAGCGGTCATCCAATACCATATCTTGCACTTGATCAATGATTTCTGGTGTTGTTACACTTTTGGAGTGTCCTTCAAGTGGATCATCTTCAAGGCTGGTACAGCCACATTTAAACTCAGTAGCCCATTTCTTAACTGTCGAAAACGAAGGAGAAGAGTGCGCATAAACTTTTATGAACTTCAAATGAATTTCTTTTGCCATTAAACCTCCTTTACAAGGAATTTTATAACCGCACGATACTCAATTTTATCCATTTCAAGGGATACAGACAACACTTTTGCTCCAGACAGCAGTATAACACAAACTATTCGATGGAATGACTTGTAATTTCACATGGATGCTTATGACAGATGTAGCAACTTAGAAAAAAAATCATGCCAATAGTGTTGCCATTTATGGTCGAAGCCGAGAACTTTTCAGACCACCCTCATAAAGTAGAGGAATCTAGAGCATATTGCTCAAAAGCTTCCATATAAAAGTTAGCAATTGGGAGAGGATAACGGTGAGCCCCATGGCTGTGCCTTCTTTTTGTAGGAAGACTGTGTTTTGCCACACAAAATAGCGAGAAAGTCAGTAAATGTGCCAAGAGTGCTGTAGTTATTGGAGGGAATTTGTCTTGTAACAGAAGAATTGTGTCATTGATGGGGAATTTGTGAAGAGGGAAGAGATGTCAAATCTAACTAATAAATCACTTTCTTCCAGTGTGATGTCTTTGATTTTGTTTACAGAATGTTGTGTATTTTTAAAATAGGAAGGAGAATGACCTACCAAACTCCTTGAGTGTTGACACTAGTTTCTTGGCTAGATGAATCTTTGGTAAACCGTAAATTCTCAGGCAACAAGTGTGGTGGCGAGGTAATTTTTTAACTGTACCTTCAAGGCCAAGAAGTGACTGATTTAATAACTTTTCCATTTTCTTTTTTATCGGGTTGGTTGTGTTATAGTTAACAAGTTGACAAGTGCTGTTCTCTGAGACTATTAGATTCATTTTTGCTAAATATGTTGTTAGGTTTAAAATAACTGCCTTTATAAGCTCTAGTGATTACAATGTCCAGATTTGATTTTATCGATTTCACAGCTGCCAATTCAGAATTGGTTAGGTTGCTAGTTATTCTTTTCATATTATTTAAATTTAAAATGTTAGAGGTTTCCCAACATGTTTTGTCAGGTATGGTGGTTGGGAGAAATCTTAAGCTTCTTTTAATATGGTATATAAAATTTATATACCACATAAATTTTTCTATACCATATAAACTGAACCATTCCATGATTCAATTTAAGCCTTTGCTGAGTAGCAAGAGATCATCATTTTTCAGGGCATGGTTAGATAGGTTGATCACATGAGTGTTCATTGAAGACTGGTGGCTTCTGTTGTCACCTACTTCTGGTTAGTTGTTGATATCACTTGCTTGTGGTTGGCCAATTTCATTCACTACGGAGAAATTCAAATTTGTCCGTTGGCTTTCTGAATATCGTCAATCTTTAAGTCTGTGGAATTTGGATATGAGTTTTACTTTCTTTGTTTCAAGAATATGATCAGCGGAGTTGTCAGTAACTCTCTGAAAGATATCCCAAATATCTGGATTCAAACAACTTAAAAGTTCCAATTTTAAATTCTGAACCTGATTTGGAGCAAAAGCCAAATTTTTTCAAGTAGTTTGAATTTGCTCTCTGAGCATCGCTTTCTCCATATGGTAGTAAATTCTTAGTGCCTCTGTGAAGGGGAATTTTATTTTCAGCTTGATGATGTTTGGAATAAGACTGCAGTCTCTACAACGTTTTAAAAATGCCAGTTGATTAATCAAAATAGAAACATGCATCTTTAACTTACCATAGTGATTGTATCGCTTGTGTGTCAAATCTCCATGAATTATCAGAATTCTTTCCTTTAGTGTTACACGGTGATCAGCATTCATTTCAGAGAAATAATGGTGACTACAACTGTGTTAGAAATAATTTTTTAATTTCCCAATGTTTCAAACTTCATATTAAGGTCATCATCTGGAGTATACACACACGCACACACATATATATATATATATATATATATACATATATACAGAGACAAGCTATATTACATTTCAAACAGTATGCCAAAGAGACAATGATTTGATCAACGGTTATTCTACTGGCCTGACCTCTCGTGAAAAAAATAAAAATAAATAAATTAAATAAATAAAATAACTACATCAAAGCTATATTCTATTTATGACAACATCAGAAAAAAATTCATATAGATAGTTTTATTACAGCAAAAAGTGGTGTCTTAATTTAACATGAGAGTTGTTATATTAGAGTTAAGATCCTGGATTACCTATAATTGTATTTATAATTGACTCTTAGGCAGAAAGGTCATGCAGGTAGAATATGTGCCTTCCATATTCTTAGGATTTTTAGACAATCATTATTGTTAAGATTAGGGTGGTTGATAAGAATTTCACAGGCCTCCTTAAATTTACATTCATACCACATTTTAATGTGATGTTAGAAGTGGGAATCGTCAAAGAGGCAAACAGAGAATAAAGGAACGAGAAAAGAAAACAAATATTCAGTAGTAAGCTGTGCTTCAACCTACTGGATAGGTTGAAACACTGATGGCATAAAAGAAGAAAAAAGGTGAACACTGGTTGGATGGTAAGTCTTACTGGCAAGGGGATGTATTATGACACATCAAGTTCAAGTGGTATACAAAGAATTATCAATATCAAAAAATTTCAAATTTCAGTATACAGAGAGAAAATATTTAAAGATAAATTAAAAATGTAATTATATAAATCAATTTTCTGTAAAATAAATTCCATAACCCCCCCCCCCCATAAGTGTCACACAGTATCTGCTTGGGTGAGTCCAGTTCAGTGGGAGTAGTAAAACTAGTAATTAATGATAAATACTATTTTGGCTGGATGGATGGATCATCATCCTCTTGTAGGAAAAAATGTGCAAGATGCTGTGAGCAATGTGTAGTCCAGAAAGAATAACTTCCTCTTCATATGTCCTTATATAGAATTTCAGGAATGCATCTCTGATGGACATTTCTAAACAAACCAAGTGGTCTAACATTGACTATGTCTACAAACCCCACAGAGTTGAAAAATAAGACCACCAGATATCACAGAAGGAGGACAGGGAAATTTTTTTCTTTACGATCTTACAGAGAAGACAATTAGTCAGAGCAACAGGATAGTAAATGTGATGAGAGATCTTCTTAATAAACATGCAAAGTATATGGTTCTAGACCCTTGGAAGGCAAATTAAACCATTATTTCTTATTTTTCAATATAAAAAAATTCAGGTGAAGGCAAATGCTTTTGCTGATATCCTAGCATAACTCTTACCTAGTAACTGCCTAGACATCAACAACTACACATCCATTCCATGATTCACGAATGGTGTATATTATATCTATCTTTTATTTTCTGTATTTTATTCTTGCACTGGTTGGAGTAACAGATGAAATAAACTGGATCCAAGATCCTTTTGACTCTGACATTTAATGTCAGAGTGAAAATTTAATGTCGGGGTGTGAGAAAGAACTGCTGATCCTCCTCCTCCACAGAATGAGCATGAACACAGAGTTGCTGCAACAGTTGCTTCAACACCTTGTGGAATCTGTTCCTAGGTGTCTGTGAGCCATTACTGCACAGAGAGGTGGACCAATGCGTTATTAGGTGGGTGTTCCTAATGCAAAGCTAACTCAGTGTATGTGAAATATATCCCATGTCCTGTCTTGATCTTTTTTTTGCTCTGTTATATTCAGGATTCCACCATGATTTTGAATCAAGTGGGAATCAAAATGAAGTTTTTGGAATAGCTGGTACCAGAATAATGCAATTTGGGCTATGTCACTGTTTTCAGAGGAAGCAGAATTTTCAATCTGTAGCATACGAATAGAAAAGAAGCTGCATCTGTTATTAAGGTGTTGGCAAGCATTCTTTCAACAGCTTGATCTCTATCTCAGAGAGTGTTGTTCCAAATAAAGTCATCCATAAAAAAGTATGGAGAGATATGGGAAGCTGTGCTACAAATATGTTATCAGATAATCAGTTTCAGTCTGACTTAAATCACAGCCTCTTGAGTGCAGTACATAGTCTGTACTTGGAATGGTACTTAGTTGCCCACAAACATGGTAACTTCTCAATTAGCAGGCCCATCCCCAAATCTATCTTTAATGATAAGGTTTGGAGAAATTTGTGGTGTTGCCCTTGACAATTGAATTTTCATAGCCTGCTAAACAAACTGCCATCCTTTGATCTACCTGAAACCCTCTGTAATTGGGCAGCTAGCTTCCTCTCTGGTTATTCACTGTAATATCATGGTTGATGGATTCCTCTCTTCAAGCTTCACCACTAATGGAGGAGTATCTCAGAGTTCTATCCTATCACCTTTCTCATGTGCATAAACGATCTACTCTCAATCACTGCTAATCCTATCCATAGCTTTGCAGATGATAGTTCTACTCTCATTTGACAAACCATGTAGTGCACACATCCCAAGCATCATGATCATCTATAACTAGTGCTTGAAGCATTGATCCACATGCTATTCTTCAATGGAGTGAGGACAATTGGTCAAGGTCAAAGCCACCAAAACACTATCTTGCCTCTTCTCTCTTAGTTCACATTTTCTTGCTGCCAGTAATACACAAATCATCACAGAAGATCAGATCTCTCCACTTAGACTAACAATTACCTGCAGTCTCTCCTGGCACAAGCCCATCACATCAATAGCTTTCTCAGAATCCAAACAACCAGGCACGCGCTTGCATTTAAGATGCTATTTTACACCCAACCAACTTCAAATATATAAAAATCCTAAATCTGCCAATGCTTAGAATACTGCTCACATATTTCTGGTGGAGCACTTATAACTTATCCAAAAATTCTTGATGCTATCCAGAGAGCAATCTGGCTCATAGATGATCCCTCTCTTACAGATTTACTTCACATCTACTTCAATATCACAGATGCAGTGTTTTGTCTCTGTGTTTATTCTAAAGGTACTTCAATGGTCACTGCTTCAATGAATTGGCAACCATTATTCTTCTATTACAATTGTTAATAGAAAGCAACAGCAGTCAAGCATCCTTTTGATATAGAACTGCAAACATACTCAAAGTTGTAATAAATTTAGTTTAATCCTTTATCCAAGTGTGAGCAAACAAAGTTTGCACCTGAAAATATCTTCAGGACTGGGGTAAGGTAGTACAACACCAGGCAACTTGCAGCAAAGGTAGATCAAGCTCTCAGCTCCATGTCTCAGTATCTACCATAATGCACAGCACATCTCCTTGCGGACATTCGTGTGTAGAGGCTTAAGTGCTGTGAGGACACCATGTTGGAGGCTTAATGGATTTTTTACAACACTCAAAAAGAATTAAAATAGAATTTAATACTTCCTATATTTCGTCCTAGTCACTAGGACATCTACGGGGATTACAAAAACAGTTAATGTAACATACACACAAATAATAAACAATACTGAGCCCAACCACGTGGGTGACACTTAAAGTCCTACTAGTTGGAGCGCCCTCTAAGGGCAGTAGTAGGTGGCCTGGAATGTAAGGTGGGACCTCTGGTGATGAGTGTTTCCCAAATCTTCGGAAGCTTAATACAACCGTATTTATTCAGATTTGGTTGGTTTTTGAGAGCTGCTGCTGCTGCTTCCAAGAAAAGTCTCGCTTTCTTGAATTTGCTATGGTGGAGCATGGTGGTTTTCTTCAGACTTGATGTAGCTAACATCCTCGCTCATTCATTGCCACCAAAAAGTAATTTATCGTATTCCCAACGCACTGCTCTCCTGAAACTATGGAAAGAAAAAAGTATCGTCATCACCAGAGCAGATAAGGGTAATGCCACAGTCGTTCTTAACACCAGTGAATACAATCGTAAAATGAACATTATCCTCTGCGATCGCGCTACCTACATCCCGCTAGAACACGACCCCACAAGAACACAAGTTAAGAAATTAAAAATCTTACTTAAAAAAGTATCTTCCTGGCCCCCTGATGTCACAAAAAAACTTAAACCTTTCCGCTCCCGTCCCTCCCCCGAATATACGGTTTACCAAAAATCCACAAACCCAATTCCCCACTCAGGCCTATAGTAGATGCCACCAATGCACCTTGCTATAGACTGTCTAAACAGCTGGCCAACTCTCTGACCCCCCCCCCCCTCACCGGAAGGTCCACTTCCTTTATAAAAAACTCTACCCACTTTAAAGCCCTCACAGAAAATTTAACCTTGAATAAGACAGACATATTGGTAAGCTTTGATATCTCCTCTTTGTTTACCAATATTCTATTCCCTTAACTGACACTGTATCTCTCTTAGAAAATGTCCCCCCCCCACCCCCCGACATCTTAGATCTCTTTTCCTTTGCCATTAACTCTGGGTATTTCTCTTGGAAGAACAAAATCTACAAGCAGATAGAGGGAACCGCCATGGGTTCCCCCCTCTCACCCCCCCTTGCCAATTTCTATATGGAAGATTTCGAAAAATGAGCCATAGACTCAGCCCCACTCAAACCTGCTATCTGGCTAAGATATGTAGATGATGTGTTCTCTATTTAGCCTCATGGCCCAGACACGTTAGACTCCTTCCTTAGTCATCTCAATAGCCTACATCCAAGAATCCAGTTTACTATGGTGGTAAACTGGATTCTTGGATGTAGGCTATTGATACACTTGCCTTCACTGTATACAGAAAACCCACACACACACACACACAGGCAGATACATTCACAAACTCTCCCACCACCACCCCTCTCAACAATATGGCATTATTAAAACTCTTACCAAGAGAGCCCACAATCTTTGTTCCAGTGGAACCGCCCTCACTACTGAGCATAACCACATACACAACACTTTCCTCTCCAATGGCTACAGTGATCACAGTATCAAAAAAATAATCAACTCCTTCGCCATTCCCCGTCCTTCTCGTCAACAAGAATTTAAAAATGCCATCACCATACCCTACATCCGTGGCACATCCGAAAAAATAGCCAAGATACTAAAAAAGTACAACCTACACACAGCATATAAGCCCCACCACAAACTTGCTACCCTTATCCGTTCTACGAAAGATCAGCTCCCTCCTCTCTCTCTCTGCCTGGAGTTTACAAAGTACCCTGTTCCTGTAAGCTGGCATACTTTGGACAGACAGGCAGATCAGCATCCATCCTCCTAGAGGAACACACATCTGCAAACACAACTATGGCCATTCAGGCTTGGCTGACCATGTTTTGGATACCACCCACAGGGTATCTTGGAAGAAAACCACCATGCTCCACCACAGCAAATCCAAGAAAGAGACTTTTCTTGGAAGCAGCAGCAGCTCTCAAAAACCAACCAAATCTGAATAAATACGGTTGTATTAAGTTTCCGAAGATTTGGGAAACACTCATCACCAGAGGTCCCACCTTACATTCCAGGCCACCTACTACTGCCCTTAGAGGGCGTTCCAACTAGATACGACTTTAGTGTCACCCACGTGGATGGGCTCAGTATTGTTTATTATTTGTGTGTATGTTACATTAACTGTCCTTCACTGTAATCCCCGTAGATGTCCTAGTAACTAGGACGAAATATAGGAAGTATTAAATTCTATTTTAATTCTTTTTGAATGTTGTAAAATATCCATTAAGCCTCCAACATGATGTCCTTGCAGACATGTGTACTGCTATGCATTAAGGTTTCGATCTTTATTGAGGTCTCGTCACTGGGAGCCATGCCCAGAGTTGAGATACTAAGGCAGAAGCAATAGGAGAGGTCATCCTTACCTATAGGAGTTGCCAAAAATAAGGTGGCACACCTTTTGGGGAAGAGCAAACTTTATGTGCTCTATGAATTAGAGATTTAAGAATGCCAAATTTTTGAGACGTGTGGTGCCAATAATCTTACAACAAGAACTTTCCATCGTTAAAAAGTTAATGGAATCAAATGATTACAACTCCAATCAAATCCAACAGATCCTTGACTGTTATGTTCCAATACCTACAGTTTCTTCAACAGTCCGCAGCGTTCCTATTCCATACATTCCAGGAATCTCAGAACCTACAGGTAGAATTCCTATCAACAAAATTTCTTCTTTATTACCTTCTGCAAAGGATAAACTGTCTTCTCTATATTTGGCTGGCGTTTACCAAATACTTTGCGAATGCAATGTCTCTTATCTGGCCGTTCTTTGGAAAAAAGAATATCAATATTATATTGATTATAACAAACCTCTGAAGTATGGTCTGGCACAGCACAGTATTGACTCCACTCATAGTGTCCAGTGGGATAAAGCTGTTCTCCTCCATAGATGCAGATTCAAATATGAATGCTTATTCAAAGAAAGTTGTGAAACTATCTTACACCGACCGAATTTAAATAGAAATGACTGTCTTTCTCTCTCAAAGATCTGGGAGACTTTTATCTTATGTAAAAAAAACCATTTATCTTAAAAGATTAAATTTGTTATTTTCTATTATTTCCTAGCACGCGGTAACAATTGTATTTTAACAGGTGATCCACCAAACGTTTTGCTTGTATTCCATTCCTATTACTGTAACAGATACTGAAGATGTACTATTAATTTTAGTATGAAATATTTATCCTTTTACTAATTAAAGATATCACTGTGATTTTTACGTGTTTCTTTATTATTTGGATCAATCGATGTTTTTTTTCAGGAGTTTGCCAATCAGATCTAAGGTATGGTTCTTGTTTCCAACCTCTTGCTGGTTCTCATGAATAATGTTTGTATAGTTGAATTCTATAGTTCACCTGTAAAAGCTGTTTGACATTCTTTTCAAAATTTTCTTATAAATTTTTTTTGTCAATACAATAATTTTTATCCTGCTTAAAACTAAAATATGATTACTTCCAATTTCAAGTGCTCTGTACAGTCTTGTATCTATATTGTATATTTTCAACCAACTTTTCAATGTTCTTTGTCAGTTGGCTTCTCTAATATCGTAAGAAATTCCTCCACTTCTTCTGTGGGATTATAGGCACAAATAAATTTCATTGTTCAATTCCTATATTGAAATTTGCTCACATAACTATACTAGAAATTACCTGCAATCAAGAAGTTTATCCTCATGTTTGGTGTTGAGTATCACTGCTACTCATTCCTTTACCTGATTACTACTACTACCACCCAAATCTAACATCTTGTACTCATTTATTTAACAGGATCTTACTCATTTTTATCTCAACAATACCAACTATATCATGTGGTACTTCTCTAGTTGTTTCATCAATATGACTTAATTTTCTTTATACTTTTTATGCTGATGGCATCTATCCTCAATTCTGCTGAAGATGAATTAGTCCAAGTAGCTAACTTTTCACTTTGTCCTGGTTTACTGAAACAATGTGGACATTATTTCCTGTGAGGAAAACTCCAGCTAGCATGTAATTTCATCTTCTACTATTGTGTCTGCTTCTAGTTTTAGCTAACCCAGTTTAGTTGACCAATTTCCAAATTGCTGGCCCACCTTCATCCATTCAGTATCCTATAGAAACCTACTTATGAGATGAACATGAAATGAATGTGAGAATGGATTTAGATCAGACACCTCGGTTCTCTAGACGTTCCTTAAAGGCTACGTGATGGTCTCTTCTCAGTAATTAGCTTTCATCCTTAAGTAACCCCATAAAAAACATTATATATATATATATATATATATTGTATACAGACAAATATCTAAACTATGTCTTGTTATACAAAAATACTGAATTAACATTTACAAATTCATTATTAAGTAAGCATACCTTGAATGCAAAGTATAATGGCATTTGGATTGCTCATATACATTTGTGTCATTTCTCTGATCGATTCTTTAGTACCATCAGCCATGTCAGTTGTAACTGTCTGTTTATTAACCAGAACAATGAATTATAATAATGAATTATTAATTGTTCCATAAAATAGAAAATTACAGAAAATACAAAAGCAACTTACACTTATAACACCCGGTAAATCAACTAAAACCATCCTCTGTAGTCCTGGACCTTTAACAGTCATTGATATAACCTACAAAAATTTTGCAAAATGATACTGTTAACTTAATTTACTTCTCAAAAAAAAAAAAATTAACATTTCCTAATTACATTAATAGTTTAGCTATAACATATATAAACTTCATTCAGCGAGTCATTTAAACTGGTGATTAGCCAATGAATTAGCAAGGGTTAACATCTAAGAAATGAAATTTACATAAGAATGTCAGCTGCTTCTATAATGGGTAATGCATAACACTATAATCAGTATGTTTACTATACATTTTCAAAGATGTCATGTTGTACCATCATTTGAAATTTTGGTTTAAGCCGATAAGAATACAATTTGGTCGGCTAAATCCCAAATTGCCAGCCCATCCTCATCCATTCAGCATCCAGGTAGATACCTAACAGGGTGCACCACAAGAAGATGAGGATTGGACATTAGGTCAGAAGCCCTGGTCAGTTCTCCGCATTCCTTTGAAGGCTATGTGGAGGTCTTTTCTTAGTTATATAGCTTTGACCCTTATTTTCAAAATAAAGCGAAAAAAATAAAGAAAATTAAGAATTAAAATAAATAAGTTAAGATAAATTTATAAAAATGGAATTGATAGAAAACAAAGATTCTCTTGATCAATTTTCAGTACCAAAATATTTTAAAACTTACTTTTACCATGAAAGAAAATAAACAAAATTCAATAATACAATATGTAATATTTAACCTACAACTATTGGAAAACAAAATGACTGAAGAAAATTTTCTTGTAAATAGCTAGGCATGTAAGTTTGTTAGTGTGCGTGGCTGTGTGATTACATTTTAGTTTTGCAAACAACTGGAAGCATTCAATTTCCATTAAAGCAGCCTTGTCTGCAAAATTTTCAAGTAAAGACAAATTTCATAGTTCCATATGAGCCAGTCACCATTTTGCTTATTAGAGGCTTGAAGTGACTTTAAAAAATACCATGTTGTTTCTCACACTACAGTTCCCAGATTACTAAACCTTTAGTCTACCCAGAGAGTAAGCAGGGAAAAAAACAGCCAGGTTGTGATCAACTGTCTATAAGACAAATGACATATTTGGCAGAATTAATGGAATACCTAATTACTATACACACAGCAATAATTCTATTGTAAGCTCACTACTGGGAGAACAAAAAAAGAGCTGAAATTCAGCATACTGGTTAACCTGATAAATGACCTCCACTCTCCAAACCTACAGGCAGTGGGTTCAAATCCTAGGGTTGGCAGAGATGCCTGTGAATGTCTTCAGATGGAAGATGAATTGTATGGTCTTGTGGAACATCATTAATATCATACTTACCAAAGACTTCATATATATGAATTTATATTTAAATTTAAACTTTATATAATTTATGCTTGGATTCTAGAGCAGGGTTGGCAGATTATCTAACCCTTTATCAACTTCATTTTAACAACTTTTGTAGCTGGAGACTTGCATAAAACACTGTCCTTGAGTTGTCAAGCACTTATTTTTTTAACTTCTTTCAGCCATTTCGTGCAGAGCCAAGCAAAGACCAACTTCCTCTATATGAACCTTATGCAGACTGGACCACCAATGTTTAATTTCAATCTTAATCTGGTATAGTTTTTGTTGTTATGCAAATAAAATTTAAGCAGCTTTCAGAGATGAACTGTAGACTCAAATACACAAATATCTTTCAAGAAAAAAATGAAAGAGTTTGAAAACCATAACTAAACCTCAAAGATAAAGTGGCAAATCCTGAAGAAAACGTTGATTTAACAAGAGAAGCATGTGGTGAGGTTGTCTGTAGGGAAAGAAACATCAGAACTCCATAGTGAACTCAGGAAGTTAAGGAAAAGAAAGCACATTGAAAGTTCTAAACAATCAGCTTGCGCTCTTAGAGAACACAGAAGAAAATGTAAGAAAGTGAAGCATCATGTAAAACTAGTTGAACAAAAGTAATCGGAAGACTTTGATAAGAACATAGGAAATAAATATCATGAAGGTGACAAAATATTCTGGAGCTATTGAAAAAGCTTAGAAATGGAGGAAAAGGTAAAAGGAATTAGAGATGAAAGGTGATATGAAAACTGAAGATAAAGATTCAATTGAGTTATTTCGGTTTTGCGACCACATTTTTTATTAAAAAAGACTGTTTTTAAAACTAAACAAGTACTAAAAAACAAACCCGACAAGTTTCGTTAATTGTTCAGACTAACATCTTCAAGGGTAAAGAGAACTAACAGTTGGTTGGTATTATGAACATAAAAAAAGTTCGTTAAAAAACCGAATACAGATCTATGTAACCGTTAATATGTGTTAGCTGGAAATAATGCTATTTGATGTTGAGTTCTGTGGTTCACTTTCACTCTGTCCGAGGTCTGAACTGGGTAAATTTTTAATAAACGTTGACCAAACTTGATTTAAAATGAAACCTTGATTTTTGTTGCATTGCATAGGAATTTTAATAATATTTGCTGCCTCTTTGAATTTTCTTGTGAAATAGTTTTTATCAATGTAGGACATGTTTGTTCTGTTCCAGAGTACATTGTGACCAGTAGAAGTTGTGTGAAATGCCAAACCAGACTTATGTTCTCTCTTTTTTTGTACGTTCTTTTGATGTTCATTCATGCGGATTTCTCCCGATCTCCCCGTCTGTCCTACGTAGCAGATGCCACAGGAATGGTGAACATTATAAACTCCTGGTTTTTTCATTAGGTGATGTGGAGGTTTCGGAGGATGAAGAGATTTTGATATTTTTTCAAGTGGTAAGAAAGTCACTTTTATGTTATACTTGTAAAGAGGTTTGGCTAATTTATCTGTTACAATCTTGATATAAGGAAGGGTGACTGCATTCTTAAAGTCTTGTTTATTTAAGTTTCTTGTAGGTGCTGTATTGAGAATTTTCTTAATTATCTTAGTATTGAAACTATTCAGGTGTAGGATCTGTGTTAAGTATTGTATTTCTTCTTTCTGCTTTTCTTCTGCACTGGGGATGCAGTATGCTATATCCCTTAAGGTTTTTACGAGGCCTATTTTTTGCTTGGGGTGGTGATGTGAGGTAGCATGAAGGAATCTTCCTGTGTTTGTCGGCTTTCTATAAATGGAAAACAATAATCTGTTTTTTCTTTCATCTATAAGGATGTCAAGGAAAGGAAGTTTTTTATTTTCTTCTAGTTCCAGAGTAAATTTTATGTTAGGATGTAAGTTATTAAGATAGTCTTAATAACTTTTGTTCATTGGTTTAAATGTAGTCAGTTCTAGTGTTGTTCCTGGCCAAATGATGAAGATATTGTCCACATAGAGGAGCCAAATTTTTGATTTGATGTGCCAGTTTTGTAGAGCATTATTTTCAAAATTTTCTATATAGAGGTTTGCTAGAGGTGGTGAGAGGGGTGAACCCATTTCTGGTCCTTCTTTTTGTTCCCAGAGTTTGTCTTGGTAAAAGAAGAACATGTTTTTTATGCAATGTTCGTAGAGCTGTACAATGTCTGGTGGGAACAGATTTTCTAGGATGTTTACTGTTTCATTTCTTGGAATCTTTGTGAAAAGGCTGACTACATCTAAACTCGCTAATATGTCTGAAAGATCGATATGTATATCTTTTACTTTCTCTATGAAGTCTGTGCTATTCTTAATGAACGATGGTGTATTTCCTCTATGTGGTAAAATCAAGTTTGTAAGGTGCTTTGCCAGATTTGCGGTAAGAGTGTCCCTTCCGTCTACTATCAGTCTTAGTGGTATATCTCATTTATGAATTTTGGGAACTCCATATATTCTAGGAACTAGTATGTGTTTTGATTGTAAATTTCTTTTTAGTTCCTCAGACCAATTTGGTATATTCTTGATAAGTTCATTGGTTTTGTTGCGAGTTCGCCAAGTGGGGTCTCTGTCTAATGCTGTGTAGGTGTTGGAATCTTCAAGAAGGCTTTTCATTTTTTTTGTTATAATCTTCTGAGTTTAAAATCACTGTTGCATTCCCTTTGTCTGCTTTGATTATAACTATGTTTTTGTCTGATTTGAGTTTATTAAGGGCTGCAAATTCTGTTTTTTGTAGGTTTTATGGTGGTAATTTAATTCAATTTAATAGTAACGCTGTGCTTTGAATGCAGATCAGATCTGCTATATTTCCTAGTACATTTCTTATTCCTTTATTTCTTATTCAAAACTGAAGGTAAAGATCTTCTAAATGCCTGAAGCAATTGCATTGAAAGACTGCTAAATGAAACAAGCAGTATCAACACAGTGATAGAAAACACCTAACAAGAATGCAGCCAGTAATATATATATCCTTACTTGAAGCAGAAAAAGCCATCAGAAACTTAAAATGTGAAAGGCAGTTAGTTGGAGTAGATGAAATACAATCAGAAATGCTCAAATATGGTAGTATAAAAGTTTTATAGTGCCGCTGCACTGCATAATTCAGAAAACTTTCTCAAAGGATTAAATTCCAGATGATTAGAGTGGAGCTCTCATAGTACCCATCTAGAAAAAAAGGGAAATAAAGCTGAATGCCAGAATTATAGAGCTATTTCCCTACTGAGTGTTCCTCATAAGATTTATGCAAATATACTTGAGAAATGGCTAAGAAAATTTGTGAAAGGGGAAGCTTGGTGAAGAACAAGCTGGATTCAGGCAAAATAGAAGTTGTCAGGATCAGATTTTCACTTCAATACAAATAGTAAAGAAATCTTAAGAATATAAGAAGGATTCGTATATAAGTTTAGTAGATCTAGAAATGGCATATGACAAGGTACTATGAGAAAATCTCTTTAGAATGCTACAGTTATATGGTGTATATGAGACATTATATTGAGCAATACAGTCTCTATTTAAGCTGTAAGTTGGCAGTGAAGGAAGCAAAGGAAGATGGTTTGATGTTAAATCAGGTGTGAAATAAAGGTGCACATTATCTACATTGTTATTCATTATCTGTGGTGTTACATCCTGAGTGAAACATTTATTAAAAGAAATTATTCATTCAGAATCTAACAAGTCTAAAATGTAAACAAGGAGAAAACTTGTACTTGGGCAAGAGAGAAAATACACATATATTAACCTTAAGTAAGGCTGTAAAAACGTTGATTTAGAGATGTGAAATTAATCTTGTTTACCCAAGATCATGAAAGGAATTTTGTATATAAATGTAGTTAAAAAGAGAATATCATATGTAATGTATGTGAATTAATTGAATGTAAGCAAAAGTCTAAAGGTCACGTATTAGCTATCCAGTGTAATTTATGGCCTAAGGCAAAGAGAATTATATAGAAAGTGAAGCTCAATCGCATTTTTCGGAAGATGAGTGCTGTGGAAAAACATAGCAGAACGAGGGCACCAAAAGAGGTGATATAAAAGGGGTTTGCCCCCCTTTCTAGAGGCGTTTTTTGTTCCTGGTTCCTGTTTCTTGGATGTTGGCTCTCTCTCTCTCTCTCTCTCCCACCTCCTGAGTGATTCCTGACCGCCCGTAGAAGTTATGAGTTGGTGCACGTCGTTCCAGAGTCCCGGCTAACTATCTCTTCATAACAGAGTAGCGGAGCATGACTGGCAATGCTGATGACTGCAAGCGGCAAAGGAACGAGACTAGGGCAGCATATCGCCAAGGCCACATCTTGCGATCATCGTAAGTGACCACATGGACGAAAGCCAGCGGAAGGATCGAGATGTCTTGACAAAGCTGTGGACAGACCATATAAGCATACCAGGGAATGGTAAAGTACAGAATTTATTTTATGTTTCCAGTTAAAGAAATGAATGGACACTGTATGTAATTTAGAGTGTGGACATTTGATGGTGAGTCCCAAATGGAAAGAAATGTCTGAGAAGGAAATTGTATGTGATATGACAATGATTAATGTGAGAAATTTACATAACTTAGAAATAATGAATGGATTAATTCTAAACTAGCATTTTTGTGTATATTAATAAGTGTTTTGTAGAGCGAGTTAGTGTTCATGTTCAAGGGTGTTTAGCTGTGTTATCTAATTTTACTTAGAATGAAATTGAATTAACTATGTGTTTGTTGAATTTTAGACCTCAATAAACTTGCTTTGTATTTTATACCTGATATTGGCCTGAGATATGAATTCAAATTATCACTCATAAAACTGAACCTAAGCGAGAGGGATATAGATATATAGTAGATATTTATAAGCCACGACTGCAAACTAAGATAGATATAGACGAATTGAAGTAGATTGTAAATGTGTATAAGTGCTAGAACTTTCACCTCTGTATATTATTCTGAGAAGGTCTCCTTGGATAAGAGTCTCATCTATCCTAGGATATTGGCTGGCGCAGCATATCAAATAAATTCGTCAATATTTGATCAGGAGACAGTCTCAGATAGTAGAATTAGGGGGCTTCATTCCTAACTAAGATAAAGCCTCTAATAATTAAAGAATACACGTGACTGGTCTAAGAAATGGCCCAAATTATAGATTGAGTAGAATATAGAAATTGATAGATGCAAATTGAATTGAGTGTTAAAGATAATCGAGAATTAGAAGAGAGTTAATTATAGTATAGTAAAGCAAACATAATAGAACTAAAATATAGAAAAGTACGAAGAGCAACGACATAACAGTGAATCACATTATGAAGGAAAGTGATATCAAAATTGATTATTTTAATCTTAGCTCTTTACTTTATGCATATTATGTTATACTTCTTAATAAATCCAGTGCAAGTCTGCAAGATTCTCTGACTAAATCGAATAACTGTTGCAATAAATTTGGTATGAAAATCAGCAATAAAAAGAAAGACAATGAAAACAGGCAGAAACATTGAAAACATCAACTGTATCCTGAGCAGTCAACCTATAGAACAAGCCAAGCATTTCATCTACTTAGGCACAACTTTTAGCGAAGATGGCAAATTAAATATGGAAATAGACAACAGAAATAGTAAAGCTGGTATGATAGAAAGTCAGCTGAATAAATTTATTTGGAATTAAGAAAGAAATTGGTCAAAACACTAAATTAGTAATATACAGGACAGTATTCAAAGCAATTTTAACTTATGGATCTGAGAGCTAAGATAAAAATAAAACACTTGATTAAAGACTGGAGACAATAGATATGAAAGTTTTGGAAAGGATTAGTGGAGTGAACAGACAGCATCAATGGCAGTATAATATTAAAAATGAGAATATTAGAGACGGAATGACATTCTTAGCATTAAAGAATACGTGAGCAGAAGTAATCAAAGATGCCATGGTCATTTAAACAGAATGGGAGAGAAAAGACTAGCAGAACAAGTGTTCTTTGCCAGGTTAGCAGAAAAAAGACCCAGAGGAAGACTATGATATAGGTGGATTGATATAATAAAATGTGCTTTAGAAGACAGAAATATAAGATCTGAAAATGGAATATTGACAGATAACAGATTAATTTGGAGGAAAATTGTTGACTGGAAGTTAGTAATGGTGTAACTTTTTCATGTAGTACTACTTCATACAGTCTGATATGTAGTACATATCAGAATATCCTATGTATCCCCTGAGGGTACATATGAGAAATCTGATGATAAAATCAGTAAATTCACAGTTTCATAACATCATACTGGGTATGTTCAATTACATTTTAACTAGAGAAAAAATTCCAGTGCAGTGGTATAAATCTTATTACAGTGGTATATATCCTATTACATAAAGGACAACAGAGATGATATCAACTATTGGCCAATCAGTTTGCTATCACAATTGCACAAAATGTTTATATCCAATATATTAAACAGGATAATGCATTTTTTGAATGATGCACAGCCCCATAAACAATATTATATTCATTTGCTTTTTCTATTAGTTGATTAATAGTGTGGATATGATCTATTGTAGAGAATACAATCTTCCAGCATATTAGCATGCATAGATTTTGAAAACTATTTGATTCTCTATACTGTCAAAAATAATAAACTGTTTAAAATAACAAGCCATCTCAACAAAGTATATCAGATTATTAAAAACTGCATATCAAAACTCAGAAGCGTGTATAAAGCTAGAACATCAGTGAAAGGAATTTGGTATTGGGAGAATAGTAAAGCAAGAAAATCCAATATCACCCAAATTGTTTTCTGTTACATTAGCAGAAGTCTTTCAGAATGTCTCATGGGAAAACTATGGAATTAGTGTTAATGAAAGAAATCTCAATCACTGAAATTTTGCAGTTGGCATTGTTCTTTTAGTGAAAAACAAAGAAGCTCAAAAATTGCTAAATGAGCTTGATAGAGATTTATCTAACTAAAACTAACTGATGAAAAATTCAGATAAAATTGAACTAAAATTAATAGATAATAGTCTTGAAATTGTGGGGGTATCATATTTATCTCAGCAAATTAGTTAGTTTTAAGGAAAAACTAGATAAGTGAGACATTGGCAATGACTAAAAAACAGGAAGATAGGTTGTATGTGGCCCAAAGTGCATCGCAGAGAAGAATGCACCACATAACAAAAAGGGGTAGAATAAGAAATACTAGAATTAGAGAAATGACTGGAACAGAAGATATTGTGAAGTGTTGTAAAGCACGTAAATGGAGATAAGTAGGTCATATTAGTAGACTGCTAGAAAAGGTGGACAAAATTAAGCATTGAGTGCATATCAAGAGAAAGAGATGTCATCAAAGAACAAGATGGAAGAATTTACAAAAGTTTGACATGAGATGGTGAATGATGGCTAAAGACAGACAGAACTGGAAAGTTAAACGGCGAGGTCGCCTATATCCAATGGTGAATGGAAAGATGATAAATTTATGTGGGCTGTTTTATAAATTTACTAGTTTCATACACTAGTTGTGTACTTCAAGTTGGGACAGAAGACAAAAAGCAGTATTTACAACGAGATCTGGATGGTAACTTTTTTTTTTGAATTCATTCAGCATAAGACAGATGTGGAATGTAAGAATAAGATGCATGTGTCATTATTACAAGATCTCGCATAGTTAGTCTTATAGGCTAATTCATTAAGATGTAGACCCTTTATATATTATGCCCAAAGTTGATTTAAGATTAGATGTTGGTTTTTATTAGATTGGTTTGGACATCTTATCATCTTGCTTGCCTCCTTACATTTATGTACATAATTATTAAATTCTATGTATGGCAAGTATCCACGATGTGAAGATCACATTGTGGATATGGATTTGGTTTAAACTATTAATGAAGTCAGTGAAGGTACGGAGCTTTTTCTGAGCATGGCCAAATGATGAAAACATCATCTACATCACACCCATAATTTTGGTTTGGTATGTTTCTCAATAGTTGTTTGTTCAAACCTTTCCATGTATAAATTAGCTAAGTTTGTAGAAATTGCTGTAACCTTGCCAAATTTTAAATTTGGCCAAAATTATGTACAAAAACACACACAATAAGTATCTATAATGAAGTATCTAAACCTACCTTACTTTATGGCAGTAAAAGCAGATGAGAGAAGAACTGAATCATCTGAAATGAAATTTCTAAGTAGAACTGAAGGAGTCACAATAATGGATACAATGAAAAGTAGCAAAATCAGAAATAAACTTGTAATCACAAACTCCCTAAATGAAACAGTTATTTGCTATAGAGAAAAATGGAAACAACACACACTGAGAATGAATAGAAGCAGAATACCTAAACAAATTCTAAATTATCACCCAAAAGTACCTGGAATTTCATCTTTTTAAAGGAAGACCTTTAAAAAGATGAAAGTGAGTCTGGAACAGGCCACTTGGCCTATAAGCCTGGAAAGCAAGAAGTAGTTTCTCCAATTTGGAGGTTAGCAATCATGGTATGCCAGAGTGTTCATTCCTCTGCCATCTTTTTGATCTCGTAATAGCTAGTTACCCATCCATTTCTTTACATAATCAACCAAAGATGTTCTTGGTCTACCAGATTGTCTTCCCTCTAATTATCCTTACAGTATTTCCAGAAATGTTTTCCCTGCTGATTCTCTTAATATGTTCTGCTATCTTGCAATTTCTCTTTTTAAGGTCTTCCATGAGTGCTCTTTTGGTTTTCATTAACTTCAATACCTCTCCATTAATTTTTTTTTTTTTCCTTGCAAGAATCTTCAGTGCTCTTCTATAGCACATCTGAAAACCTGCAATTTTTTGACTATGGATTTTGTATATATCCATGTCTCTCATCCATAATTCAATGTGGATATAGGATTTTATTATTCTTATTCCTATTAACCAAACATTGTAACCCACAAACCTTCAACCTATCTTCATAGGGAGTATTCCACATACCGGTAACCATCTTGGTCACTCATCTCTGAATCCTCTAGACCAGTGGGGTTCCCAACCTTTTTACATTTGTGTAGCCCTTTTAAACCCATTTCTATAAATTGTGTCCCTTGTTTTTAAAATAGCTGTTTTTAAATACTGACACTTTTGTTCAGTGCCTATCTTAATGTAATGCACTTACTTATACTCAGTCAATAACTGAACTAATAACGCATCAATAACGTCTAAAGTCAATAAAGTGTACCCCCAGGTCTAGAGCACCGGTTGGGAACCAATCCTCTAGACCAGTGATTTTCAACCTTTTTCATAACACGGCACACCTAGACTAATTATTAAAATTCTGTGGCACACTAAAAATATCTTCTTTTAATTTTTTTTGACGATCTGGCAAAAAATAGGCATAATTTTGATTGATTTACACACACAAGAAGATGGAAGACCACACACTACTAAATAAATGTGCAAATTATGACATTATTTCTTTCATTTAATTTGTTTTCATAAATCTCATGGCACACCTGAAGACCTCTCGCAGCACACCAGTTGAAAATCGCTGCTCTAGACCATTTCCTGGTCCTCAAGAAACCCAGGTGACCAAATCTTTGCACAGTAGTAAAGATGTGGCCGAATCATGGCCTTATAAAGAGGGATAATAACTTCCTTATCTTTACTTGTTAGCATGTTTTTCAACATCCAAGTAATTCGTTGAGCTATTTTACCAACTTTTGCAATATGCTCTCTGAACTTTAACTCTTTGTCCACCATTATCCCCAAGTCACTAGCCTCATCAATTTCCTGCAATCCAATACCATCAATATGATACACCACATGCAACTTGAAGTATATAACTTTACATTTTGCAACATTAATTGATAATCATTATCCTTTATCCACAATGCCAATTTATTTAAATCATCCTGAAGGATACTTGCATCACCTTTATCAACTACTGTTCTCCCCAGTTTTGCATCATCTGCAAGCAACTGAATATCCCCTCTTAAATCTTCCCCTATGTCACTGATATATACAAATTAAAGAGTAGTGGCTCTAGTACCGAACTCTGAGGTACTCCACTAGTCACCATCATTCTCCTAGATTCCACTCCACCATGTACTACTCTTTGGTGTCTGCCTATCAGCCGCCACCCCTGCCTCCATGCTACTAGCCTCATATCTATTCCCATTTGCTCCAGTTTTTGTAATAATTTTCTATATGGTATTCTGTCAAATACCTTGGAAAAGTTGAGTAGTATCATGGTAGCCATTACCTTTATCAAAATTTTACCTTATTTCCATCATATCTACTCTCCTCTGGAACCCACAAACTTTCAATCTATCCTCGTAGAAAGTATTCCACATACCTGTCACCATCTTGGTCACTTGTATCTGAATCCTCTCGTCCATTTCCTGGTCCTCAAGAAACTCAGATGACAAAATTATAAATTTGGTCACCTTATTATAAAATGTGAATAAGTTACTAAGAGAGGACCTACCCTTTACAAAGCCATACTGCCTACTATAGAGTATCACATCCCTATACACTCACTGTTATATTTTACCTTTCACCAATGTTCCCAATACTTTTACAACCATTATTGATATATTAATTGGACTGTAGTTTGTTATCTCTGTCTTTGTTACCTTTGTGCAGTGGTGCTATTTTACCCTCATTCCACTCACAATGGAACCCTGCCAGGGTTGAGACTTTGTTGAGATTGAACAACTTCGTCAGGGGCAATGCCAATTCTCTTGCATATACATGTGGTACACAGACTGATGTGCCATCCAGTCCCACTGCTGTGATCACATTCATTTTTTAATATGCTGAACACCTGTTTCATCTCCCTCAATGTTGATATGGCTCTCTGTAACATCAGCAACAGTAAAATCACCACCTGGACGATACACCATTGCAAAATGATCACTCAGCAATTCAACTATTTCTTTTGGTTCAGTCACCTTCCTACCGTGGGCATTGTTTAAAGTCATCCTACCATAGTCATTTTTCCTCTTACTTGCTACATAATGAAAAAACTCTTTTGGATTTACTTCAGGCTGTTTAGCTAATTCTCTCTCTCTCATAGTCTGATTTGGCCTTTGTTAACAAACTATTCATTCTTCTTACTTGCACTTTGTACTGCTCATGAGTATGTTGATCAATTTTTTCTTTGTATTTCCTCCATAACGTTTTCTTTCTTTTTTTTTTTTTTTTTTGTGGCTCTTGCTTTATATCCCTGTTTATCCACTTAATTCCAATTTGATTTATCCTTCTGACCTTGAGTATGCAATCTGACACTGCTACTCTCAAGCAGTCTCTTACCATTTGCTTGCAACTACTGACATTCTTTCCTTGCAGCTTCTCAAGCCATGGCACTGTTGCAAGATGACTCCTGAGCCTCTCATAATCACCAATCTTATAGCTGAATATATACTCCTTTTAGACAGAGAGTGCATTCTAATCAAGAAATTTATCTTCATGTTTGGTGTTGAATGCTATTGCTACTCCTCCACATGTGTAGCAACTTCCCAGAACAAGACAGCATGGTCACTCTCCCCAATTGAAGGGAGAGTATCAACCCTGGTTCTGGATACATCTGATGCTATTACCAGATCCAGCACTCACAAATCTTTGGTCCCCTCTCTAACATTTTGTTTCAGGTAATTATTCCTTAGCAAGTGTATACATTCCTTCCATCTTCGCATGCCCTTTTTCCTCCCTCCAACTGATGTCCTGATAGTTAAAGTCTTCCATAATGATTGTTCGGCCTACACTCATTATGCTAATCTGCTGAATACATTGCGTCTGCATCTTCCTGTGGACCCCCTGGTCTATAGCAGCACCTAACAATGTATTTTCTCCTATTTGCTTCTATCTCACACCAGAGAATCTCAAATGAACCATCTTCCCCAAATATAACATCCACTTTAACTTCTAATTCTGTTGGCTATAATTCTGCAGTTATAATCAGAAAAGCCCTTTACATTCTATTCCTATAACTATATCTTCATTCATTTTCAGTCATCCAGGTCTCACTGATGCTTATAATTTTTGTCCAAGTCAAGCTTACCAATGCCAAAAACCTCTCACCCTTATTCCTGATACTTCTTGCATTCGTGTATGTACAATTCAATATCCCTGTACACATAATTACCCTTCTGTAATGTCATTACCAACCCATTCAAATTGGAGACCTATGAAAGCTCATTTGGCATTGCATAATTATTACTGTATACTTGCTCATTTATCTCACAGGGATGGCCAGACACATACTTGATTTCATCCTCCATATTATCTCTAGTGTGTGTTTTGCACTACCACTGTCACTAAATAATACTTTCTCCAAACATCTAACTCTAAAACCATTTAAATGTAGCCCATTGGGCATATGTAAGTCTTTTGTTCATCAAATTCACTCCATACATCAATAAACTGCACACCATTCCTCCTATGCAGTTTTCTCATTGACAATCATAGCCCTTCTCAATTCTGTTCTATCATACCAAAGCAGCCAACTCACAATCCTTACTTTCTTACTTTTCTTTTTTTGCTTCAACCAACAACTCTTTCATATCTTCTCTCACTGCATATTTCTCCTTTCAAATCATTTGTACCAGGCAAAAGCAATTAACAATTGCTTCATTCTTCTGCATACTTACAGTGTCACTAACATCCTTTATCTTTGCACCTTGAAAACATGCTTTCATCACTATCTCATTAAGCATACCTCAAATCCCCAAACAATACTATCTCTTTTCTCTTAGTTTCTCACACTTATAAGCTTTTCCCATTCACTCTTTCTTTCATTCTCCATCCTTCTGTACCACATGGCAATCATTTCTTCAGTTGATTGAGCTCACATTCTGCTCTGTGAAGGTGTAGTCGTGCAGTTTCTTTCCTCACTAGCATCATTTCATCATCCACATTATTACTTTCAACCACTTCCTTCAAACTCTCATTTGTATTTTGTGCACTATCATTCACTGCTTCCACAACACTTTGACAATCCTGCCTTACATTCTTATTATCTGTCACTTCATTCTTTTGAGACTCTCATTTCTTATGCTCGTGAAGAAACATTTCTGACAAATATTTTCACCATTCAATTTCATCAGAACACTGACATACAAGCAAAGTTAGAAGCATTGTATAAAACAGCTAAAAAAGTGAAGTTAAATATGAATAAAACAAAAGTTCTTAAACTGAACTAAAGGATGATGAGGATTATCAAATATGTGTTGCTATTGCTGCTATTTTGATTTTTTATAGCACTTCAGTAACTACTACTATAATATACTAACTAGATCAATGTTTATGAGTAAAAACATAATAGGTGCATAAATAAAATATAAAAATCAATTTTTATATAAAAATTCAACAACACATCAATAAAAAGCGCATATACATATCCATACATTGATAATTTTTAAACAAAATTAGTACTTTGTCCACACATAGCACTGTAATGTTATAGGTCTTGTGACCTTTCATATGTGGGGTCAACATAAAAAAAAAATTAAAAAAAGATTTGGTATGTTTTAAAAACACCAAATCGGGAAGACATCCTAGAGGAAGACCCCTCAGAAGATGGATGGATAACATCGAAATGGACATGAAAGTGCTGAACCTCCAAAAGTGGAAGGAGTTGGCTAAGGTTAGGGAAAAAATAGAGAACTGTGGTACTTGCAGCTAAGAACCTTAAGCATTAATGAAGCTTAAGAAGAAGAAGAATTGGTATAATCTGTTGGTGGTCTCTCATGGTAACATGTGTGTCCAACAACACATTGTATGAAATTAGTAAGTTACTGTTCATCCTAATTCCAGAACAGGGACATAATTTTCACTCATTTTTAGTGAACAAGCAATATATATACAGTGCATATATGTTGCTCAATATATGGTCTAGCACAGATTTTATTTTGGTGACACATATTAAAGTCATCTGTTAACAATGATGAAACAAAATGGGGTCATATGATTTGACATAATGACCTCAAATATGTAATGTTCGAAATGCTTCATATGAAAGTATAATTGCCTGATGGAAGGATATGACCCAACAAAAGAATGTACTGTCTAGAAGAAACACAGATTTGAGATGCATAATCAAGTCTTGATCTGATAAGTCTAGATATTCATAAAACAAAAAACATTTGTGCCTTTTGCAGCAAAAATGAATGCAAACAGTTTACTGTGGTGAAAACAAGAATTAGAATGAGAGCATTCACTGTGAAAGATAGCCAATGGCTTGCTACAACTGTGTCTCTCTCTGACCCTCATATTCCAAAAAGAATGGCAAAAGAAGTAAACTTATCCACATAGAAGGCATTATATACAATTCGAAGTTGTTCTGTTATTGAATCAATTTGACTGTATAGCATGACAGTTGAAACTAACCCTTGCGGGACTACTCCTCTGGGAGACTGGGAAAAAAAACTGCTCTCACATAGCCTTTGAAGATTTGGTTAGATATGAAATTTTTGATGAGAATCATTACCCCCCTTCCCCCCAAACGTTTGTACAGTCAGAGCTATTCGATAGTAATTTTTAAATAAGTTCCACAGCTTACACATGCAACAAAAAATATATATAAATTAAACATGCCAAGAAATTATATTCTTGGTTTAATCCTTTATCCAAGTCCGCGCGGTTAGCCTAGTGGCTATGAGCTTCGCAACCATATGCCTGGGGAAAGAGTGTCCTAGGTTCGATTCCCGTCGGTGACGTGAGGAGCTGAAGGATCTTCCTCAGCCATCGCCAAGTTAGCCAGTCTTGGGCGTGGACAGCAGGGTTTTTTCCCCAGTTTATTCTGGGGTTTTTCATCCCGCAAAGCAGGCAAACTGGCCTTGAGAACTCAACACTACAGGCCATAGGATACACCGGGGCATAAGGCTGACCACCTTATCCTGTAAACGGAGTGAGGTCCGATGATCAATGGACCCTCGACACCGCAAGGTAAAAGAGGGTATAAGGAAGATGAAGATGATCCTTTATCCAAGTGCAAACAATGTTTGTGTGTCAAGTATCTTCACGGCTGGTCTACTTGTATATACATACTGACTATAAACTTCACATCAATTCCCTTAGAATCCCATAATGCAAAGCACACCTTTAATACTTTTTGCACCAACTGAGAATTCGCTTACGAAAAACACACCTGTCCGACATTTCAAGTTCCTTAGTATTGAAAGAGAGTTTTTGCTCTCTTAAGGTTTCTGTGGTCTCTGAAGAGAACCAACCACATCAAAACAGCTGTCAGACCAGTGAAACCTTATCAAAAAAAAAACAGACTAATTAGAAAGCGAATATATGGACGTCCGGGCAGCGTTCATATTTTCTAAAGTGGTCCATGCTAGGGCAACTCGTAAATGCTGGCAGATGTATTCCCGTAAGCTCTCCGGTCAACTTATTTTTACGAAACTTTCATAGTTTCTACATTCGGCTTTGAAATAATGCTGGATCTAATATCCACTTCATTTTTATGAAGAAATTTTATCTGGTTCAAAAGAATTCTGTGCCTAGTGTCAATAAAGCGAGAAGCAAGGCCAGACTTCTTCTTTGCAGACATTCTTCTTCTCTTCCACTCATGGCAGGCTGGGTCCCTCAAAGACAAATTTTGGTAATTTCTGTCTGCTGTCTTTTTATGAAGTTCTATTATGGAGTTTAAGTGGGTGCTTTTTTTAATTTTGCCAATCCATTTCTTTCTTGGTCTTCCTCTGTTGGGCTGTCTTTCAATTCTACCATTTAATAATATGTTTTGTAGTCTTTCTAGTTTATTCTTGAAACATGTCCAAACCAGCTTAGTTGGCTCTTTTTTAGTGTTGTAAGTACTGTTTCTTTAAAGTTTAGTTCTTCTCTGACTTTTTCATTTGTTTTTCTTTCTGTCGAGTTTGTTCTATTGATTTTCTTAAGCATTTCATTTCAAAAGCATCGAGTTTATCTGTTTCTTTTTTCTTAAGATCCAGCATTCTGAGCCATAGAGTACTGTGAGAATTATCATTGTTTTATATATCTATAATTTGAGTTCTTTGCTTAATCTTTTTATTGTTCCATATTTTTTGTAGTCTGCCCATTGTTATTGTTATCCATTCATTATTAATTCTGTGTTTGATGGTTTTGAAATAGTCTAGATCTTCAGTGACCATTGATCCTAGGTAATTGAACTGCTTTACTTGTTCTATATTATTGTTTCCTTTTTTCATTTGGATTGCTTCCCTTTTTCTTTCTATTATCATTAGTTTTGTTTTACTAAAATTGATTTTCATATCATATTTGTTACTTGTTTGATGCAGCTTGGTCAGGATATTTTCTAATTTTTCTGGCTGTCTGTAGTGATAACTATTTCATCAGAATACTTTAAATGTGTTATCCTTTCTTTTAGTGTTGCATGGTGATCAGCATTCATTTTAGAAATTATGGACTTTACAACCGTGTTATAAATAACTATTTTAATTTCCCGACGTTTTGAACTTCATATTAAGGTCATCATCTGGAGTATATATATAAATATATACAAGGACAAGCTGAGTTACATGTCACACAGTAAGCTAAAGAAACAATGATTTGATCACTGGTTATTCTACTGACATGACCTCTAGTGGGAAAAAAAAAATACAGATAAAATTACAAATTAATTAGTTATTTAGAAACTACATCAAAGCTAAATTCTATTTAAGATAGCATGAGAGAAATATTCTTTCTTATAGATAGTTTTCTTACAGTAACAATCATGTCCAATTTTTAACATTACATTTGTTATATTAGATTTAGGATTCTGGATTATCTACAGACCTGTTTATAGTTAACTCTTAGGAAGAAAGGTTCCGTGGGTAGAATATGTACCTTCCATATGCTTGAGATTTTTAGACCATCATTATTGTTCAGATTGGGGTGGTTGATAAGAATCTCACAAGCTTCCTTAAATTTCCGTCCATACCATGTTTCAGCGTGATGTAAACAACTGGTGCTTTTCCAGTCAATTCTATGTAAAGTGTTCTGGGCATGATCAGTAAGGCCAGCTTCACCATAGTTATTATATTTAATGTGTCGTTTATGTTCCTTTTGTCTGATAGGAATTGTGCGTCCTGTTTCCCCAATATATGGTAGATTACAGGTGTAATAAATACGGTATACTCCAGGGTGGGCCAGTGAAGGGAGTGGGTCTTTTGATGAGGTGAGTAAACTTTTTAATTTTGCAGGAAGTTTAAAGGCAGCTTTGAGGTTGTATTTCTGTCGTATTCTGTTTTTTTTATCTGATGTTCCTTTAATGTAAGGAATGGTTATAGTTTTATTGTAGTCTGGTTTATCTTTGTTTTTTATTCAGGTCTTGTAGAGAATTTTATTAATAGTGTTTTGGCTGTAACCATTTTTTAGAAAAGTATTGCTGGTAACTTTAAATTTGTCCTTCAGTGCTTGTTCATTGGAGCAGATCTTCAAAGCCCTGTTTTTTAGAGTATTAAACATATTCAACACAAACGCATACAGTTCAATTGTGATCTGTATACATTTGTGTTGTTTGTTTAGGTGGCTAAGGAAAGTGTCTGGCGGCCATGAGGCCAGATTGCAAAAACATCATCCACGTATCAAAGCCAAACTGGGTTTTAAAGAACAGGAATCTAGAGCATGTTGCTCAAAATGTTCCATATAAAAGTTAGCAATGGGGGGGGGGGGGGGGGGGGGGATAATGGCGAGCCCATGGCTGTGCCTTCTTTTTGTAGGTAGAAAGCATTTTGCCATACAAAATAACCAGAATGTAATACATGCGCAAAGAGTGCCGTGATATCTGGAAGGAATTTGTTCTGTAAAAGAAGGTTTGTGTCATTCATTGGGACATTCGTAAAGAGGGCAGAGACATCAAAACTGACTAATAAATCATCTTTTTCTAATGTAATGTCTTTGATTATGTTTATGAAGTGTTGTGTATTTCTGATATAGGAGGGGAAATGACCTACCAACTCCTGAGAGTGTTGCCGTTAATTTCTTGGCTAGGTGATAATTTGGGTTGTCTATACCTTCGACTATCGGCCGGAGTGATGTGTTTTGTTTGTGTATCTTTGGTCTACCAAAGATATGAGGAAATTATGGTCTACCAAAGATACACAAACAAAATACACCACTCCGGCCGATAGTCACCATGATTCATTATTGTCCATGAAACATTGGATGAAGTTTTTGAATAAAATTCTATATATTTTTTGTTGCATGATACATGTTCCATGTGTAAGCCATACAAACGTTTAATGGAACATGTGCTTACCGCACGTCTATTAAAACTATTTATTACAAACCTCTATAGATCATAATTTGTTGATGTTTTTGAATGCATACCTGGCTTCAGAAAGCCAGAAATCTGGAAATTTGTGCTTACAAAAGTTTTATTAAAAAGGCTGAGAATTTGATTTCATGAAAGATGATCATGAATGCTTAACTATCTCATAATGGATGCTGTCTGGTTCTACAGAAGTTAGTCAACATCGAAGAAGAGCAGCTTTCAGTTCTTCTTGCTTGAACAGCCTGTCATAAACTTGAAGACTATTCCAAGTAAAGAGAGCTTGATGTTTTTCTGCCTGCTATTAACACAAAATGAGCAGGATTGTATACTGTTAAAAAAAAATAAAATAAAAAGAGAAGAATATTGGATAAATCAACCTTTATTTAAGAAAGGTGATAAATTAACTAACAAGAAATCACAGAACTGACCATCTCATAATGGATGTTGCCTGGTCCTATAGCAGTTGGTTGACATTGAAGAAAAGCAGCTTTTACTTCTTCTTTGAACAGCCTGTTACAAGTTGACTGTTTGATGCTTTGGTTTAAACGCCAGGAATTCAGGTGAGCAAGATGTAAATGTTCAGGAAAAGCTATAACCAAGAATATATATAATTACTTTTGGGAGAGCAACTGTGCATCCATTAAGTTCCAGTATCAAAAATGAGTGTGCAGGCTGGGCTTGCTGCTAGGATGTGAATTGGAAGATATCCCAAGCTTTGTTTTGGGCATTCTTGGCATCTGCATTCAATTCTACTGTGGCTTAAGGAAGGCAAAAACTGGTAATGTTTTGGGTCCTGAAGTTGGAGCACCTAGTATTACACACACTATAACATGATTCACTGCTCTACTGATAGGAGAGGAAATGACTACTGCAGAATGAAATTCTGCTAAGGATGAGAAGACATTCCAGACACACAGCGCTCTTTCTCATCATGATTCACATGACAGTACATAGCTGCCCATGTAAGAAAGTGGGTATATTGGGAAAATGGTTAATATTATTCTTATCATTCCTGCCATGAATGCTTGTGATTGTCTGTGAAAATACTAGTGATGGTGGGCAGTACATGGCATTGCTGAAGTTGATGCAGTTTGCTGTAGTTGGTGGATTTAACTTGGAAATGCTGAAGTCTTTGGACTCCTTAGAGGTGTCACGTAATAGTAGTAATAATAATTATTATTATTTTCCTACTTCCCACTCAAACAGCGGAATGGTTGATGAACTAATTGTTAAGTCAAAAGCAATGAATGCTCAGAAAGGCATGTAGAAGGTGTTACCTCCAGTGTATAAGAGTGAAAGATTATTGCTGTCAAGAACAATTTCTTTGATTTTAGTTTGTGTCCTGCCCCACATATTATGGGCTAACATTTTAGTGAATAAAAAATCTGTGCTAGACAAACAGCAAATCCTTCAACACCTCTTTCAACTTGTTTAGCAATGTTAGCAAAGGAAAGCCAGTCTGACTTGGAAATGCTGAAGTCCTCAAGAATGATAATCTAAATATTCTGGTAAGTAATTAAACTGAAGAAAATTCAACCATCTGGCATAAATAATCCAAGAAATAAGGATAGCTATCAAACCACTGATGCTTTATTATCTCTCTCTCTCTCTCTCATTCCAATTTATTTCACTATGACTTTCATCTTTATTTAATAGATCTTTAAAATGATGTTGCCAATCCTAATCTCTCTTCCAGTAGTAACAAGATTCCAATTCTCATTTATTAAAAAAAACATGACTCGTCAATTTCTCCTTCTATTCTATATAACATTTTTTGTTGGTTCTCATTAACTTTTTCGAACTTACATGTAAATTCAGTCTAGCTTTTTATTTCTTCATGTTTAATTTTTTTTTTTTTAATGCATGGCTCTTTCTCTGATTATAAACAAGTCTATCATCATTTTATGTAGTCTTCATACCCTCCAATTCTTTTCTGCTTGGACCCAATCTGAGACTCAAATTCTTGCTTTATTTCAGACTGCTTCAACAACTATAGCTTCAGCTTCCTGTCTTTTTTCTTGCCACATTTATCTTCCACAAATAACTTAAAAGTTGCTATAAGAAGCCTATGATCTCCATCCAAGCAACTGTAGGCAAATGTTGATGCCCATAACTACCCTGCTTCATTCTTTATCAAGTCTGAAATAAAGAAAGAAAATATTGCTGATATTTTCTACCCATTCCAACTATATCTTGGAATTCTGTGGCTTTGTCTTTTAAAACCTTTGTTCTTCCTCATTTCTTTGAACAAAATTTTTTCAACACTTGTCCCTTCTTCTCTAACCTGTACATAAGATCTCCTAAGATGATTACACTCTTATTCTGAATAACATCCTCCCCACCTTGCTGTAGTACATATACCTGGATAAGTGAGATTATTCATTTTCCATTATATTCAAATAAAAGCTTCATTATTCTATCATAATTCCATCACACACACACACACACACATGATATGAGACTGTCATTTACTTCTTTACTAATGACAAACTGACACCATTTTCTGAATGGTCATCTGCTCCTTTTCAAAGTCTCGTCTTAAATTCTTCTTTCCATGTTTTTTCCATTTTGTCTCACTCAAACCCAAAATGCCTAATTTTCTCTCCATCATAACATCCACTAATTCGTCCTCTTTACTTGTGTCAATATGTTCAGTATTATTATTCTTATTTACAGTCAAGGTCATTTACCATTTTTATCTGTTCAGCTTAGGTTCCTTTGTTTATTTTTAGCTTCAATAAATCCACTGCTAGCTTCGTGGGCCTTTCACAACCCTACTAGGTAAGACAAACACCTAGAAGAGAAGGCAGACTCCCACTGCAAGAGATGGGGAGAAAAAAAAAGGAAAAGGAAAATAAGGAAGATTCACTCCTAACCATCAAAATACTCTTCATAGCATTGGGGAGAAGGAGTGGAGAGAAACAAAGAAGAGTAGGGACCAGTCTATAGATAATATAACAGATGGGGTAAGGCATGGTCTAGCATCAGGTACACTGGGTTCACCACTCCCATGGTGAATAATCTCAATGCTAGTCAAAATATATATGCAGCTGGCAACCTACATCTATTCTTTGATACATCAGCTTCATTCTCTTGCATGCAGTGTGCATAAATTTTTTCATAAAATTTATGACAAATGTGCCATACATAGGAGACCTGCAAATTTTTGGAATCAGTATCAGCTACAAACACATTTCCCCTAACCTCAATAGTATGTGAAATAACTTGCCATGCTAAGACCATATTTAGCTAGACTTCTCAGAATTAATTTCATTTATATCCCATCCCTAAAGAGCATTGATAGGTGCCTTTTATGGTATGAGATCGCAAACTGTGAAAAAACACACACACCACTTAATTAGATTGTTACAGAAACAGTTCCTTTCCTATTGCAATCTGAATTGTTTCTGCAACAATTTAATTTTTTTTTTGTGTGTGTGTGTGTGTGTGTGTGTTATCACAGTTTCTGAAGATGCTGGAACCAGCATCTTCAGAAGATCCAGCAAAATATTAGTTCAATTAATTATTTTCTTCTGTGTTGTGTATACTGTGAAGCATTGTCACACATACAATTTGTAATTTGGTTCTGTGACTTATCAGTTAAATAAAGTTCACGTATTGCATAAATCACTGTATTTACTGTATTCTGAAAAACAGTCATTTAGTACATATAAATAAGACTTATGAAAATGTGATTTGGCACAAAATATAGTATCTGTGTTCTCAAATCATCTCCATGTTTTCAGACTAACAACCAGATACTTACTAAAGGACTGAGATGGCTTGAAAGTTTGTTTGTTTAAAGCATTACAGCGAAAGGATAGCTATGTTCATAATGCACCAGTAAGGACATGGCAGTATACAAAATAAAACTAACTTGCTAAGCAAACAAAAGCATAAACAGGTATAGATAAAAATATATAAATACGTTTTATGACCTTACACAGAAACAAGTGTAAGGTCATAAAACGTAGATGGAAACAACCAAATATTAAAAGCCTATATACAAAAAACAATAATCTCAACTATCTATATACAGGAAAAAATACTAATAAAAAAATTTTAAAGATGTAAAAATTTAAAAATGAAAGGGACACCTGGTGAGTCTGCCTGAGTGTATAGGGCTCAGACAGATTATGAATAAAGATAAAATAGTGACTGTGCTTCATGGAGGGGAGTTAATTAAAATATGATTGGTGGTTAGTTAAGTCCACTAGGTCCACACACAGAACTAACTCACAGACATATCATCATCCCTCAAAAGGAAGAAGAAGAATGTGTGAGATGACTATGATCTACGCAGAGCCAAGCAAGAACAACTTTTTCTTTACAGACCCTGCATAGAGTGCCACAACTTCATTTCAGGATTGATTCAGTAGAGATTATTATTGGTCTCTTCCAGTGGCAATTCTACTGTAAAAATGTTTTCATTATTTTTGGTGGAGTCATCTGGATTTTGGTGTGAATATTTGTTTACAATGGCCTTGGTTTACCAGATGTTGTTGCTACATTTATAGTGTACTGCTTCATGGTAAGATCTCCTTTTCATCCTTCCACCTTTGATGTGCTTAGAGGTATACTAGTTGGTCTTCATCACAATTAGCCCATTTTGGTGTTTTGTTCTTAGTGTCTATTTTCTCATGATCTTTACTACCATGTTGGGCAGATGGAAGAGACAAGGCAAATAGTTTGGTAATAATTACCTAGATTACCTGGATGGAGTGTTGTCTCATTCGCTGTTCTCCATGAATCAATAGCATCACAACTGATTTTCCAATACCACTGCACAGTTCATAAGTTGTGATATGATGCTTGCCTGCTTCACAACTGTCTCTGATCTCAGATTTACCATTCTTAGTGCTTGAAGTGTCTAACTGTGCTTACATCAACAGTGGCATTGCCATACATATTTTACAGATGGATATGACTCCCTCTGACTCGTATTATCTCTATTAAAGAATTCTATCACCACTTGCTGCTTCATATAACCAGCTATCACAGCTACCATTCTGAATTACTTATGTGCGACACTCATGTGACTGATCACAATACGACCCACTGAGTAGAATTAGACACCACTACTTTTCACTTAATGATGTGTAAACTTTCTGCGATGGTGTGTGTGAGAGAGAGAGAACCCCTAGAAAGCCAAACTACATATTTCTTACCTCATTACTAACTGTTTTTCCATTTGCAACACTATTCTTCATTCGCAACTCTACTTCTTTTCTTAAATCAGCAAGCTGTACAGGAAAATTCACATTAGAAATCATTCAAATTAATACTCAATTTAATGAAAATCGTTAATATTCAAAGAATGTATTGAATAATTGTCCAGTTAACAAACTAATCAACTAGTCAACAGCAGTTAGTTTCAAGACAGGTCACCTGAGGTTCAATGATCAGAACTGCTTTGATTTCTGTTTTTTTGTTCCCAAAATATGGACTCTTTTTAAGTATCAATCATAATCATATGATTTGTTTTAAAATTAACTTTTAATATCCACAATTATGGCTTTTGATATTCTGATACTAAGACATCAGATCCAATTTAATTCAAACAAGAAAATTCCAAAATAAATTTCCTCTGCTATTACCACAATGAATATTAATGCAATGTCCACAGCACATGCTTCGTTAATCCACAGGTGACAAAAACACTTCAGAAAATATACCCCCTCCGATCCAAAATCTATAAAAAACATAAAATAAATAAACATCGACAAAATGATGTCTCACATATGTCAAGAAGTATATCAATACTGAAGAATATTCCTAAAAAAAAAAGCAGAAACAATTAAATAAAATTTTCTCATAAGTTGCTTTCAGAAGCCATAGCAGTAAAAGCATTAACCCATTTAAGACCATATATTTTCCTGTGTTTGATTGCATGCTGAACTACATCTCTGAATCCTCTTTCCATTTATCCCAAGCCCAATTATCCATTATACAAAATAGGCCTATTGATGCAACCTTGCTGCATTCACATTTTTGAAAACACACCAGAAAAGGAAATGAAAGGGAGCAGTTATATTCCTTCTTCTGCAGTCATGATCCACATTTTGGATATTTTTTTTGGTACATAACGAGCTGAAGGTCATTTTGAAGTTTCATCAAGAGAGAGATACCACTCAAGTGGAATGGTTGCTGATGCAACTTCAAAAAAAGTGGAAAGCACATATTAGATTCTGATTAGAAATATATACACGTTTGCACAAGAATAATGTTTAATTTGCCAAATATTTCGGTCTGAATATTACAGACCATCTTCAGTGGCTACATAGAACAAAAGAACTTTCGACTAACTCAGTAACATCACATGAAACTAAATGGCTTCTCCGAAAAGAGTACACAACATCTTTTTGATTCTTACAATCCAACACAGAACAGCAAAGATTCAATACGTCGAGTTCCAATTCCTTACATTTCCAGGATTTCAGAACCAATTTCAAGAATTCTGAAGAAATATGATTTAACAGCCACTTATACACCTATTAACAAATTATCCACCCATTTTCCTTCATCTAAAGATAAACGCTCAACCTTGTCTCTAGCCGGTGTGTATCAAGTTCCTTGTAATTGTAATCTTTCCTACTTTGGACAAACTGGACATTCTATAGAAAAAAGAATTCAAGAGCATCAGTCATCAATTCAACACAACAAGCCTGAGAAATCTGGATTAGCTCAGCATGAATTAGAAACAAGCCACAACATCCTTTGGTCCAAAACTCTCCTCCTACACAGATGTCGCTACAAATTTGAATGTTTATTTAAAGAAAGTGTGGAAGCCTTACTTCAACATCCTAACTTGAATCGTAATGACTGTATATCTATATCAAAAATTTAGGAAAGTTTAATCAGGATAACATTCGTTTTTTTTTTTTTTTTTTTTTTTTTTTTTGTAAATTTCCTATATTAGTCTAATGTTATTTAAGATTATTATATGAATTTCTGAATTAATATCTTTAATTATGACTTTAAAAATGTTTACTCTTCTAATACTTAGCAATATGACATCACGCGACTCGTTCTATGTGTGAATGATCAATTGTTTGTATTCCACTTTGTTTTTTAAAACTATTCCTATGTAGCCACTGAAGATGGTCTGTAATATTCAGACTGAAATATTTGACAAATTAAACATTATTCTTGTGCAAATGTGTATATATTTCTAATCATTATGTCACAAGTATCGTTAAAAAATCACATATTAGATTCTGTTTTTCAATCCATGCATACAAGTCATTCTGGAACTATGCATTGACAGATTTTATTGAAATTTGGTATTTGGAATCCTTACAAAAATCTGCTATACCATTCCAATTTTTATCTGAACCATCTAGAGATACATAAAATGGCAAAATGTCTCAAAATGATATTGCAGTATATCCACTCTCTTCTTCTTTTCTTATGGCTTTACAGCTCAAATCAAGCCTTGGCCTCCTATATTTGTAGTCTCCAACCCTGTCCAACCAAAACTTTACTTCTTAAGTTTAGATATTGAAATATGATGTTGATATCTTGACAAATAGTCTATCCATCTTGTTCTAGGTTTTCTTTTTGGTCTTTTACCAAGCATTTTATTATTTATTGTCTTCTTAAGAAAACCATCATTTTCCATGCAAAAAATGTCCTGCTAACAGCAAATTTTTGAACTTAAATATATTAGATATTGTGGGTTCTTTATAAAGTTGATATAACTCATAGATGTATCTGATCCTACAGAGATAATTATCATTCACTGGGCCAAATTTTTTCTAAGGATTTTCCATAACCAAAACTAAAATCAAACTCTCCACCCTTGCTATAAATAAATTTATATCCACTCTCACTTCATAATAAATGAAATTTGGGATTTAAGATATATATAAAAATATTGCCATATAATGCAATTCTGGTTTTAACCAGATACTTTTCTGTTTATAAAAAACACTTTTTTTTAGACAATGCCTACAATTCCTATAAACCGGAGAAAATACTCCATGCACTTCCTATTCTTTCCTCATCTGACAAGAGAAAAACATTCACCCTCACATCTTTAACTATCTTTTCAGATGTTATCCTCACATCTGAAAGTTGTGAGGATAACATCTTCAGTTAAGGCTCTTCATAAATATAATCTCCAGGCCTATAAACATCCAATTGCTAACCATAATCTGTTATCCTAAGGACAAACACCATCCACTAACATATTGTTTTGCACATCATTTAAGATCCACGTGCCAGCAACTTAGCCCAATATGCACTAGTGCCATGTGTGGAACGCAGGTGAGTGATGGGAAAGAAGAAATCTGTTGACATTTTTTTTGAAGACATGGAGGTTGTTTTGGGGAAATATTTCATGAGTAGAGCTGTTCCAGAGGATAGGATGAATAAACGAACAGAAGTAGGTTTGGTATGTTTGTAGATGCACAAAAAAGAGATGCCGACTAGATGCTGCTCTAGTTTTAACCAACAGAAAGGAAAGGAATGATGGTTGCCAGTTCAGTGGAACAGTGACTATAGAAGTACCAGCAGAAAAGGCACAAAGCTGAAATAATGTGTCCATAGGACAGTACTTGAAGTGAGTCAGTGGAGGGGGGGGGGGATCAAGAACTTTTTGGAAGGTTTTGAGTGCACCATCCAAAACATGAAAACAGTATTCTAAGGATGGGTAGATTTGTGTTTATATAGAAGTAGTAGCTGGATGGATAAAAAGTAGTCTTGAACAGTAGAGAATACCTAGTTTCAGAGGCTGAGGAAGCTGCTGATATGATATGTTTATGCCAGAAGAGGCTGGAGACAAATGTCAGTCCAAGGAGAAAAATCTGATCCTTTCTGGTGATTTATGTGTCACTAAGAATAAGAAGGATAGGTGAGCTGAGATCTCTTTTGAGAGAGAGAAAAAAAGGCAAAAATGCATTTTGCTAGCATTTCAGGTGGACACTGCTATCCTCAACCCACTGAAGGATGGTTCAGATATTGCAGATGATCTTGAAGGCTTAGATATTGGGGAATCACATGGATTGTTGAATAAGTAGAATGAATTGTGTACTATCATCAGCAAAAGCTGAGAATAGGTCACTTATGCATTGGGGAAAGGTGGCAGAACAAGGTCTCTAGGTGCACCTGCCTTCATGGAGAAGCTCGAGCAGAGAGAACCATCCATCATGACACATGATGAATGACAAGAGGGGTGGGGACAGATGTGTGTGTGTGACAAATGTTGGGTTGTCATATGTGTCACCTGATGTTGAACAATTGCAAAATGTTTAAATATTGAAATGATGACAGAAATGACACAGAACATTCAGCACTGTATAAAAATACTGAACAGGATTTTCACTACATTACAAGTGTCACAATTTTGATTAAGCATGTACTGAAACAAACAGTCCAAAGTTTTTTCCATGTTATTCTTTAATTTAACTTATAAAAGAAAATTTTAAATTAACTCAGCAAAGAGAGTCTGGGATCTATTTTATCAGCAGTGAAAAGATTAAACTTCCTTTAATCAAACACTTGAACAGGGGTGGTGCATCAGTGACAAGCATATAATTTTTTTGGGTCCACAGAATTCAGAATATCAAAAAAAAATTTTAAACTTCAAAACAACATCACTCCAGGAATCCATCTTGTGTCATCACTTGCACATGCCTGTAATCTCTCTCTCTGCCAGGCATGAATTGATGCTATACTAGTAGTAAACAGCTGTATTCATGCAACGATTTGCATTATACATAATTGGTGGCCCTTCCCATAATGCATAGCATTATACATGTCCATAAGGATATGTGTCTCGCATTATGGGAGGATACCAAGGCAATTGATGAAGTCCTTAGCCTCTGCACACACACACATATATATATATGTGTGTGTGTGTGTGTGTGTGTGTGTGTGTGTTAAAGATACCAAGCTATTTTAAACCTGGTTTTACTCCATTCCCCAAGTAAGCAAACAGACAAATAAGTCAGGTTTGCACCTGCAAGTGTTGCAAGTCTTGCTGATCTTGCAAGTAGTGCAAGACCAAGGCAACTCATGGTAAAAGTAGAATAAGCTCTGATCACTAATCTTAATATTTACCCTTAATGCAAAGCACATCTCCTGGAGGAGATGTATGATGCTTTGTATTAAAGGAAAGGGGGCACTACCCCGACCGGTTTCGACCTTATTAATAAGTAAAGCCGTCTCTAAAAATTCGGACGATCTCTAGGCCACTCAATTGTGGGCGAAAGACCATCCATCTCAGCATTGGCTCCACTCAGTGATGGATTCCACCCACCACCACCACCAAGCAGAACCGCTCATATTCCAAATAAAAGCATTCACCAACAAAACCCCTCATCAGACCGTGCCGGAAAACTTTCCCCGGAGACTCAAATTGCTCTTAAGGCAAAAACCTTAAGAGAGTGAACTCATAATAGCCCCCACCGGTTTCAACCTTTATTGAGGTCTCATCAGTGGGAGCCAGGCTAGAAATACCAAGATTTTAGTAATACAGAGCTTATAAGTATTTTACCAGAACAAGTTACCATAAGGTGTTTTAACCTTATTAAATAAAAATCTCAGGAGGAGATATAAATGTAGAAAGTATTTTACCTTGGGTATAATAAATGTTAAAGATACCAAGCTATTTTAAACCTGGTTTTACTCCATTTCCCAATTTCTACTTTTACCATGAGTTGCCTTGGTCTTGCACTACATGCAGGATCAGCTAGACTTGCAACACTTGCAGGCGCAAACTTGACTTATTTGTCTGTTTGCTTACTTGGGAAATGGAGTAAAACCTGCCTTTAAAACCCTTTAAAATAGCTTGGTATCTTTAACGTTTATTATAGCCAAGGTAAAATACTTTCTACATATATATATATATATATATATATATATATATATATATATTGAGACGTTTGGAGACGTGGGTATAGACGGTTAAAAATGCTTCGAGGTGAATAGCCATTGTTTAAGAAAGTACTTTTGAGGTGATTAAGTTCAATTTGAAGATCTTCTTCTTCTGAAATTAGAGTTCTTAACCACCTCAAAAATACTTTCTTAAACAACTGCTACTCATCTCAAAGCATTTCTAATCATCTATACCCATGTCTCCAACCTCGGCAAGAAAATAACTCGAACCTTATTATACACATTCAATTACTATACATAAGTTCTCTATTGCCTAAATTGGCGAAAATTTTGAAGAAATTTAATATTAGAACTTACTTCACTACCCTACCAAAACTTCGTTCTTTCCTGAGTCAACCCATGCTAAAACATCACCAACTTCAGTTCCCAGGAGTATATAAAATCATTTGTAGTTGCGGGAAGCCGTATTATGGGCAAACCGGTAAGTCTGTCTCACTACAACTCCAAGAGCATCAACAAGATATCTCTTACAACAAAACCCGTGCAAGCACCCTCTCCAGTCATGTCCTTTTCTCTGCAAACTCTAATTTAGAATAGCGTCAATACCAGATAGACTGGAATCTTACTACAAATATCCATAAATGCCCTGATGAACTAGAAAGATGCATCTTAGAATCAAAAGAAATAGTTCTGGACCCCTCACACATGAACAGTAATTTAAGTTATAGCTTACCTGATTCACACAACACAATAATTCAAGTTTGGTGTTCTCGAGATAGTTCCCACTCACTAACGCCTCACGCTAGACCTGCCACATGGAAGCCAGTTCAAATTTGACTGTTGTTTTTCCTAACGTGTTTATATGAGAAGTTCATTTTTTATCTTGCTAGTTTTCCAGTTTTTTGTGATAGTATGTACACCTGAAGAAGTCATCATTCTAATGAAATGTTGTGTTCTAATTAAAGTTTTGTCTTATCTCGATGTTTCTAGTCAGTAAAATTCTAATATAAAAATGTCTACAACCCGAGTAAATACCCTTAATAATAATATATATATATATATATATATATATATACAATCATCCCTCAACTTACATCTGGGTTCCGTTCCATCCAGCAGGACGTAAGTTGATACATTAAATGAACAGAGTTATAGGGGTTAGGGACTTAACCGTAATAACTATACTGTCATTTTAATTTTTAAACCTTATTATAAAACTGTACTGTGTGTTACCACCACTATAAAACAGGAGAATAATCACCCAGATCTTCCTACACAATCACATCTACATTACCTTCCCTGTGTGAATGATCAGGCTGTGGCTCTTCTGGTATAACCTTTGTTTTTTGATGAAAATATCCAACGCATCATGTACTTTCGTTTCTATTATTAAGTAGCATTCAACATTGGGGTCCATGTCTTCAGCCATTTTGAGATCATCGCTAACTGCAAAGAACATTTCTGCAAGATCCTTCAATGTAAACTCTTTAATTACCTCTCCTGTTTCTCTTTTCCCCTCTTCCTTTTCTCGTTTTTCCTCTTCTGCAACACTTATAATTTAATTTTGTAATTTTCAAAACTGACAAGAAGAGTTATAAGTATTGCACAGAAAGCTAAGTATTGCTAAAAATTATCAACCTGGTGAATGTAAACAGAACTGAATGCTACCTCTACAATGGATGAAGAAACCTAGGTGTATAAGTAGGAGACACTAGAGCAGTGTTTCTGAACGTGGGGCATATGCCTCACAGGTGGACAATTTGAATATTTTGGGGGCAATTAGAAAATGTACATGTTTATACATATTTATATTATACTTTTTCAGAACTTGGCTGATTATTATGCTAGACGGGGGCATCAAAATCTTTGAGACGTTGAGGTGGGGCATGATCCAAAAAACGTTGAGAAACACTGCACTACAGGTATTGCATAAACTGAATACAAATATGCAATAGGGACTGATGGGATATCACCACAGATGCTAAAAGTGTTCAGCTGAACTGACTGTATAATTTGAGTCTCAGCACAGGGAATATTCCACATGAGTGGTACAAATCCTTATGGGTTGAACTATCAACCCATCAGTATCTCTAGAGTGGTGGTGGTGGTGATTTTGAAAAAGATGGTAAGAGATTGCATGCAGAAATGGGCTGACAGAGAATCTATACTCTGTAATGTATAGGAGGGATTTATTAAGGAAAGGTCATGTTTCAGTAACCTGCACTTATTTTATAATAATAATGTTATGGAGATAGACAAGAGAAATGCAAACACTGTGGATAGCTGTTGCATAAGTTAAAAGATATGGGATTAGATTCCAAACTATTAATTTGGATAAGAGGATGGCTAACTCATCAATGAATATCAAAAAGTAGTGCATGGAAGATGTGAGTCTGCAATATTTAAAGTGAACAGTGGTGTATTCCAAGGATCAGTAGTTCTTGGTCCATTGTCATTCTGTCTTTGCATTAAGGACACTGGGAAGGATTTGACAAAATACATTAGTCATTTGATGATGATGCAAAGACAGGATAATCAGAAATGTGACAGACATGTAGGACATGCACAATGATACGAATAAGCTGGAAATGTAGGCACGTGCAAATGGCTTGTCCAATAAACAGATTATACTGGCAGGATTATTCTAGCAAAACTGACCAGCTTGGGATCCTGAGGTTTTAGTATATGGAAAGCTGAAGTTCAATAGAAAATAAAGGTCAAAACTGAAAGCTGAAATACAATATAGATGTTGAAGATCACATTGCGGCTGTAAAATGTAGTTTATGAGAAGAAAAGGGAGTGGGGGAGGGATTGAGAATTTTTGAATGGAAATACTAGCAAACAGGAGAAAGAGGATGATATAATAAGAAACCTACAAACTTCAAAGTCATACAGGATACTAACAAATGGAAATTTTCATTTCGGAAGGTGGAGAGAGGATAGATCAGATGTACTCAGGATAATGCAGTGAAATCCTGCAATATCTTAAGTGCATCCAATTTATCAAACTTTACTCACATCAGTTAATGTCACATTACAGTATCATCATTTGGATGACAGATCCTTTAAAGTGGTTACGTTGTAACTTATTTTATCTGCTTCTGTCACCTCACTATCACCAGCACTTGTTATACTTCAGGTCATTCGTCCTTTAATTTGCCACATAAGGGAAAAAAAAAAACTCTTTACCATTTCCTTTGGTCTGTTTGGCTAATTTCATCTTATAATCTAATTTTGTTACCATGGAACCTTGTACTGCTCAGTAGTTTGCTAATTCACCTTTCTCCTTATATCCTCCATGACATTAACTTTTTATTTTTATTTTTTTTTGCACTTCATGTTTAATATACTATTCATCCAACAGCTACCTGATAATGGGTATACAGTCTGATATTCCTTCCTTTGGATTAATTACATTTGACTATCTTCCATGCAATGCTACTATCCTTTCCATGCAGATTCTTATGCCAAGACATCGTCTTTAGCTGCCTCCTAATCCTGTCATAATCACCTGGCCTTGTAGTTCCACATATACCCCTTTTTAACTGATAATTCCATATTTCACAACCACCCAACTCAAGAATGCATGATCACTCTTCCCAATAGGAGGCAATGTCACCTTGGTTATGGACAGATCTTCTGATCCTATGACCAGATCCAACATTAATACCAGGAAGTCTGCTACATCACATGCTGCTCCAAGTAATTATCTCTCAGTAGGTGTATAAATACCATTTGCTTCAAGCCTCCTTCCAATCTATCTCCACAGTTATTCACCACTCTCCAAGCAAATAATTTAGTCCACACATCCTTATTAAAGAGATCACCCTCCAGAGCGATCCTAGTTTTCCATCTATTCATCGTGTATTGAAATATTTCCTTTGTGTCAATATTATAAATTTCTATATCACATCTTTGCCACTTTCACGATGTTTCATGAAGTGTGGTCTTATCAAAGCCTTATAAAGAGGCAAAATTACTTCCTTATCCTTACATGTCAAGATTCACTTCAACATAGCAATTATCCTCTGAGTTGTATTTGCAACTTTTGCTAAGTGACCTTTGAACTTTAAATTCTTATCCACAATACACCAAGATAACTTGCCTCTTCGGTTTCTTGTAGCACATAACCCCGCTAATATAATATGCCACTGTAACTTTAATCATGCCAAAGTGCATAACTTTACACTTACTAACATTAAACTGACAGCCATTTTCGTTTGCCCAGATTTCCAGTCTATTTAAATCATTTTGTTATCCTTTCTTTTAGAGTTACACGGTGATCAGCATTCATTTTGAAAAATTTATTTAAATTTTTGAAAAAATTTAAATAAATTCATTTTGAAAAATTTATTTAAACATGTTTGTAAATGAATTTACAAACGTGTTAAAAAAAACTTTTTTTATTATGCCGACGTTTCAATCTTCACATCAAGATCATCATCTGGAGCATACATCAATATACAAGACAAGCTGACTTACATTATTAACTGTAAGCTAAAGAAACAATGATTTCATCACATGTTATTCTACTGCCATGACCTCTAGTGGAAAAAAAAAAAATTTACATCAAGCTAAATTCTATTTACAATGACAGGAATAAACATTCTTTCAGATGGTTTTCTTTCAGAAACAATGATGTCCTATTTTTAGTATTACAATTCTTATTTTTGCTTTTAAGATACTGGATTTTTTACAGCCCTGTTTATAGCTGTTCTTAATGAGGAACATTCCGTGGGTCGAATATATACCTTCCATATGTTTGGGATTTTTAGACTATCATTATTGTTCAGATTGGGGTGGTTGATAATAATCTCACAAGCTTCCTTAAATTTCCGTCCATACCATGTTTTAGTGCGATGTAGACAGCTAGTGCTTTTCCAGTCAATTCTGTGTAAGGAATTCAGGGCATGATCAGAAAGGCCAGCTTCACCATAATTAAAATATTTAATGTGTCAATTATGTTCTTTTTTGTCTGATAGGAATTGTGCTTCTTGTTTCTCCTATATATGGTATGTAGCAAGTGCAATAAATTCAGTATACTCCAGGATGGGCTAGTGGAGGGAGTGGGTCTTTGGATGAGTTGAGTAGCTTTTTAATTTTGCAGGCGGTTTAAAGGTGGCTTTGAGGTTGTATTTTCATAGTACTCTGTTTATTTTGTCTGATGTTCTTTTAATGTAGGGAATGGTTATAGTTTTACTATAGTCTGGTTTGTCTTTGTTTTTTATTGAGGATTTCTAGAGAATTTTGTTATTAGTGTTTTGGCTGTATCTGTTTTCTTGGAAAGTATTAAAGATCATTTTAAATTTGTCTTTTAGTGCCTGTTCGTTGGAACAGATAATCTGCGCCCTGTTTTCTAGCATGCTGATGACAGCTACTTTTTGTGCTGGGTGGTGGTAGAAGTTAATGTGTATATATTGTCCCGTATGTGTCGGTTTCTGGTAAACAGTGAAGGAAGGATTGCCAGAGGGAAGACGTGTGACAGGTGTATCCAGAAACAGAAGTATGTTGTGTTTTTCAATTTCAATTGTATGTGTTTGTGTTGTTCGTTTAGGTGGCTAAGGAATGTGTCTAATGTCTGGCGATCATGGGACCAGATCACAAAAACATCGTCAACATATCTAAGCCAGACTTTGGATTTTAAAGGGGAGGAATATAAGGAAAGTTGCTCAAAATGTTCCATGTAAACGTTAGCAATAGGATAATGGTGAGCCCATGGCTGTGCCTTCTTTTTGTAAGTAGAAGGCGTTTTGCCATACAAAATAACTCGACCATAATACATGCACAAAGAGCGCCGTGATATCTGGAGGGAATTTGTTCTGTAAGAGAAGGATTGTGTCACTGATTGGGACATTCGTGAAGAGGGCAGAGATGTCAAAACTGACTAATAAAACTTTTTTTTTCTAATGTAATGTCTTTGATGGTGTTTATGAAGTGTTGTGTGTTTTTGATATGGGAGGGGGAATGACCTACCAACTCCTTGAGTGTTGCCGCTAATTTTTTCGCTAAGTGATACGTCGGGTTATCAATTCCTTCAAATATAGGTGTAAACGGTGTGTTTTCTTTGTGAATATTTGGTAGCCCATAAATTCTTGGGAGATGCGCGTAGTGAGGAAATAGTTTTTTGACCGTATCTTCAGCCAAGTAGTAATTGACTTAAGTAGTTTCTCCGTTTTGTTTTTTATTCTGTTGGTTGGGTTGTAGTTAACTGATTTGTATGTGTTATTGTCAGGGACCAGCAGATTCATTTTTTCTACGTAAGTGGTATGGTTTAAAACAAAAGTGGCATTTCCTTTATCGGCTCTGGTTATTACTCTGTTTGGATTTGTTTTAAGTGATTTTATCACTGTTAATTCATGTTTAGTAATGTTGCTTGTTATTGTTTTGTTATGATTTAAAATGTTGGCAGTTTCTAAATGTATTTTGTCTGCTATGTTATTCGGGATGAACCTTAAGCCTATTTCTATATATATATACACACTTTCGATATATATACGTTTATATATACACATAAACTCCTACCACCACCCAACACAAAAACTAGGTGTCATCAACAAGCTAAAAAATAGGGTGCCGATGATCTGTTCCAACAAACAGGCACTAAAAGACAAATTTAAAATGATCTTTAATACTTTCCAAAAAAATGGATACAGCCAAAACACTATTAACAAAATTCTCTACAAAACCTCAATAAAAAACAAAGACAAACCGGACTACACTAAAACTATAACCATTCTATACATTAAAGGAACATCAGACAAAATAAGCAGAGTACTACGAAAATACAACCTCACAGCCACCTTTAAATCTCCTGCAAAATTAAAAAGCTTACTCAACTCATCCAAGGACCAACTCCCTCCACTAGCCCATCCTGAAGTATACCGGATTTATTGTACTTGCAACATGCCATATATAGGAGAAACAGGATGCACAATTCCTATCAGACAAAAATAACATAAACGACACATTAAATATAATAATTATGGTTAAGCTGGCCTTTCTGATCATGCCCTGAATTCATTACACAGAATTGACTGCAAAAGCATTAGCTGTCTACATTGCACTGAAACATGGTATAAACGGAAATTTAAGGAAGCACGTGAGATTATTATCAACCAACCCAATCTGAACAATAATGATGGTCTAAAAATCCCAAACATATGGAAGGTATACATTCGACCCACAGAACGTTCCTCACTAAGAACAACTATAAACAGCACTGTAGAAAATCCAGTATCTCATCATCAAATTCCTGCCATGTACACTCAAGGGATATGATAGTACTACATGAAAAATTTACATCATTACTAACTTCCATTCTACAATTTTCCTCCAAATCAATCTGTTACTTCTCAAGTCTCCAACATTATCAGAACTTATATTTCTATCGTTTAAGGCACTTTGTACCGTATCAATCACCTATATCTTGGTTTTCCTCTGGGTCGTTTTGCTGCCAGCATGGCAGAGAACACTTGTTTTGCTAATCTTTCTTCACCCATTCTGTTTAAGTGACCATACCACTTGAGATTAGCTCTGCTAACGCATTTCTGGATGCTGACAATGTCAAGTTCTTTCCTAATATCCTCGTTTTTAATATAATATTACCATTGATGCCATCTGTTCACACCTCAAATCTTTCTCAGGACTCTCATATCTGTGGTCTCTAGTCTTTGGTCAAGTGTTTTACTTCTGACCGAGCTCTCAGATCCATAAGTTAAAACTGGTTTGAACACTGTCTTGTATACAGCTAATTTAGTGTTCTGACTAATTTCTCTCTTATTCCTTATGAATTTATTCAATTGACTTCCCACCATACCAGCTTTGCTGATTCTGTTGTCTATTTCTATACTGAATTTACCATCTTCACTAAAAATCGTGCCTAAGTACCTGAAATGTTTTACTTGTTCTATAGGTTCTCCATTCACAACACAGTTGTGAATTTTCAATGATTCTGCCTATTTTCATTGTCTTTGTCTTTTTATTGCTGACCTTCCTACCATATCTATTACAACAGTTATTCAATTTAGTCATAGAATCTTGCAAACTTGTAGCGGATTTATTTAGAAGTATAACATTGTCCGCATAAAGCAAAGAGCTGACATTGACATCTCCAATTTTGATATCAATTTTACTACCACTTTCCTTCATAATATGATCCATATAGATAATGAATAACCGAGGGGATAATGTACATCCTTGTCTCACACCAGATTTAACATTAAACCATCTTCCTGTACTTCCATCAATTCTAACTGCTGACTTACAACTCAAATAAAGACTAAGTATTGCTTGATATAATGCCCTATTGACACCATATAACTGTAGCGTATTGAATAGCTTCTCTCTTGGCACCTTGTCATATGCCTTTTCCAGCTCGACAAAACTTAAATACAGATCTTTGTTATATTCCCATGCTTTCTCAACTATTTGTCGTAAAGTGAAGATCTGATATTGACAGCCTCTATTTGGCCTGAATTCAGCATGTTCTTCACCCAGCTTTTCTTCCACAATTCTTTTCAACCGTTTCTCAAGTATACTTGAATAGATCTTGCCAGGAACACTCAGTAGGGAAATACCTCTGTAATTCTCATATTCAGTTTTATTTCCCTTTTTATATATGGGTACAATGAGAGCTCTACTCCAATCATCGGGAATTCATCCCTCTGTCCAGGCATTCTGAACTATGCAGTGCAGCCACTGTAAGACTTTTATACCTCCACACTGGAGCATTTCTGGTCGAATATCATCTACTCCTGCTGCCTTTCCACATTTCAAGCCATTGATGGCTTTTTCTACTTCAAGTATGGATATGTATTCCTGAGTGCATGCCTGGTCAGTGTTTTTTACCACTGTGCTGTCATCACTGCTTGTTTCATTTAGCAGTTTTTCAAAGTAATTACTCCATACTTCAAGGATATCTTTTTCTCCTGTTTTGATGTCACCTTTATCATCTCTAACTCCTTTTACAGCACTCTTTCCTCCATTCCTAAGCTTCTTCAACAACCTCCAGAATATTTTGCCACCTTCTTGATATTTATTTTCTATATTCTGGCCAACGTCCTCCCATGACTTTTGTTTAGCTAGTTTTACACAGTGTTTAGCATTCTTGCATTTGTTTCTATATTCTCTAAGAGCACAAGCTGACTTATTTGACAGGAACTTTTGATATGCTTTCTTCTTTTCCTTCACTGCCTCTTTAACTTCCTGTGTCCACCAGGGAGTTCTGATTTTTCTATCCTTGCAGACAACTTCACCACATGCCTCTCTGGCTGAATCAATCAGTGTTTTCTTGAAGGCTTGCCAATGAATCTCCAAGGTTTGGTTCCTGTTCTCAAACTCTTTCATTTTTCATTCAATAATCTTTGTGTATTTTAGTCTACAGTTCACATCTGAGAGCTGCTCAACTTTTATTTGCTTTAAAACTTTCTTACATGTTATTCTTTTCAATATGAATTTCAATTTTATCCAGCTCAAGACTAAATAGTGATCACTTCCAATTTCAAATCCTCTGTACACTCTGGTGTCCTGCACCAGGGAGAAAACATCACTATCAACAATAACATAGTCAATGAGACTTTTCTTATTCCTTGCCTCTTCTCTCCATGTGAATTTGTGCACTTTTTTATGTTGGAACATGGTGTTAGTAATAACCAGCCCATGCCCTGAGCAGAAATCCAACAAATATTTGCCATTACTATTAGCTTTGCTCTTTACTCCAAATTTTCCCAAAATATTTTTATATGTCTCACAATCATTTCCTACTCTGCTATTTAGATCCCCAACAAGGACCAAGTTTTCCTTTTTCATTGTGTCAGTTGCTTTTTCTAAAGCCTCAAAAAATTCCTCCACTTCTACCTTAGTAGAACTTTCTGTGGGACCATAGGCACAAATAAGTCTCATTGTCCAGTTCTCCATTCTCATATTTGCCCACATTACTCTACTTGAGACTGACTGCCATTCAAGAAGATTAGCCTCGTATTTTGTGTTGAATACTTAGCTATTCCTTCTTTTCCTTGTTTGTCATTGCCTGAATATAACATATTGTATTTATTGACCAGAAATATCTCACCAGTTTTTGTCTTTTTTGTTTCAGTCACCTCTATTATGTCGATCTGGTACTTATCTAATTCCTCGGCTAGCTCCATTTCATTGCCACTCAGGCTTCTTATGTTGATATTACCGATCTTTAACTCTGGTGATGTTGAGTTGGGGTGTGTTTTCAGATTTGTTCCAGTAGCTGACTTTTTTGCTGTTCACCCTGGTTCCCTGGCAAAAACAACAGGGGACTTGTTTAACTGGGCGACGCCCAAGCCAGCATGAAATTTTGTCATGTTGTACCTTCATTTTTTTTATATTGGTTTAAATAATAAGAATACAATTTGGTCGGCTAAATCCCAAATTGTCAGCCAATCCTCGTTTGTTTGGTATCCAAGTAGATATCCAACAGGGTGCACCACGAGAAGGTGAGGATTGGACATTAGGTCAGAAGCCCTGGTTGGTTGTCCGCATTCCTTTAAAGACTATGTGGAGGTCTCCTCTCAGTTATACAGCTTTGACCCTTATCTTAAAAGCAAAAATAAGAATCGTAATACTAAAAGTAGGACATCACTGTTTCTGAAAGAAAACCATCTGAAAGAATGTTTATTCCTGTCATCGTAAATAGAATTTAACTCGATGTAAATTTTTTTTTTTTCACTAGAGGTCATGGCAGTAGAATAACGTGATGAAATCATTGTTTCTTTAGCTTACAGTTAATAATGTAACTCAGCTCATCTTGTATATTGATGTATGCTCCAGATGATGATCTTGATGTCAAGATCGAAACATCAGGATAATAAAAAAGTTTTTTTTAACACGGTTGTAAATTCTATATATTTTTTAAAATAAATCATTTTGTAATTGCTGAATATCAGTAGCATCCCTGATTGCCCTGCCTATCTTCGCGTCATCAGCAAATTATTGCAAATCTGATGATAGACCCTGCTTGAAGTCGTTAATGTACAGATTGAACAATAATGGCCCAAGGATTGAACCCTGAGGTACACCACTGGCTACCTTAAATCTGGCAGATTCACACCCACTGTATACCACTTTTTGATATCTGTCTGTCAACCATCCCCTGATCCCAGTCAATAGATTATGTTCCAATCCCATATTCTCCAGTTTACGTAACAGCCTATCGTGTGGTATCCTATCAAATGCCTTAGAAAAATCCAACATTATCATAGTGTATCCATTCCCTTTATCCAACTCGGCTTTTTTGTTACAAAATATGAGCAAATTGCTAAAACATGACCTTCCTTCAGTAAACCCATGCTGTTCCCTGCAGAGTATAGAATGCTTGTCTTCCCATTTCTGTATGCGAGTTCTTCTTACCAACTTCTCTAAAATCTTCACTATCACACCAGAGATACTTATAGGTCGGTAGTTAGACACATCAGTTTTTGCACCATCCTTGTGCAATGGAGCTATTATACATTCCTTTCATTCCTGAGGTATCATTCCTGAGCTGAGACTCAAGTTATACAAATGTGTGAAAGGCCTAGCCAATTCAGTTGAACATTTCTTTAACAAACAGGGAGATATTCCATCTGTCCCTATTGACAAATTCTTATTCAGGTTATGCAAGAGCTCTTCAACCTCATTTTCAAGAACCTCTAACTCTTCATCCAATGTAGCAGTAGCACCATGCTACATTACACCTGGTTGATATATCTTAGTAAAGTATGCACTCATTAACTGAACAATCTCCTTAGCTTCCAACATTCGTGTACCATCTGCATTCAATAAAGTTATTCTTCCACATTCATTCTTTCTTTTGCTTGCGACATAATGATAAAATTCTTTTGGATAGCCTTTAGCTTGCATGGCCAATTTCTTTTCATACTCCGTTTTAGCTTTTCTAACAATACTCGTTACTTTTCTGGCCTCAGCTTTATATATTTCATAACTCCTCTCACTCTTATTCTCATGATATTCTTTCCACATCATCTTTTTCTTGTGGATCTCTAGCTTAATAAGGCTGCACATCTATTTCACTCCCAACCTATTTATTCTTTGAACATTAGGGATACATTCAGATACCGCCTCATTCAAGCACTTTTTCAAAGATTTCCATGCATTGCTGACATTTTTTCCATTCAGTAACGGATACCATGGGACCAAAGATAGTATTCTTCTAAGTTGATCATAATTTCGAGCTTTGTAATTCAGCATGTAGCCTGATTTAAGCAGAGTTTCAATACAAGTAGATACTTCCCAAGAAAGAACAGCATGATCACTGTCACCAATTGGTGGTAAAATAGCCATATTCTTGACAGAGATCCCTTCTGATGCTATGAGTAAATCCAACACTCTTTGACCTCAAGTTCCTTCTTTCACATGCTACTTGAGAAAGTTATCTTGCAACAATTCAATAAATTCCTGTTCTTACTGATCATGAGATTTCTCTTCTACCCAATCAATGTTTGTATCAAAACCAATCAATCAAAATATGTAGAATAAAAGTTTTTAATTCAGTGACCAGTATGTGTAGATGGAATATAAGATGAACAGGAGAAGCAGGTTTGTTGAGTCAGCTGTTGCTCATGTTACAGTAGGTTTGGCAGAAATGGGAAACATAATGGATGCTAGCAACACACGTGGAAATATCCATAGAAGAAACACGAGGAAACCAACGCTTTATGGAACAGTGACTGAAGAAAGTCCGTGAGATAAATGTTAAATCAGCCAAACTACACTCTTCTGAACATCAACAATTTTTTGAGAGGTTTTAGGGGCAAGACCCAATGATGGCAGTATTCCAATGGTGGCTACATTTAGGATTGATACAGAGTAAGTAGAAGAACAGATGGAAAGTACTGTCCTGAGCAAGACAGGATGTTAATTTTTTTAGAAGCTGAGGTAAAACTGACGTGTCTGCAGGAAAGGCAAGCGGCAAGAGTCAACCTGAGAAGAGAGATCTTGTCGTGACTGTTAAGTTGAACATTATCAAAATGTAAAGGGAGAACTAACAAAGTTCGCCTGGGCCATCTATGCAGGGAGTTAGATGAGAAGAATAATGCCTAAACATCAGCTCTATGTTTAAGGCAATATTGCAATATGCTCACACCTGGGTGAGGGAGAAATGAGAACAGAGATGGGCAGAAACTGCACCTAAGTTTTTGCAACATCGACACAGGCTGTGTATAAAACTGGAATTTCTGTCTCAAAATGTTTATTTATTTTATTTTTTCTTGGACTACCCTCGTACACGTCTTGGAAAACCCTTGGATGGTGAAGAAATGAAAACAGTCATTTCAACATAGATAATTTCACTAACAAGACCACAGCAAGTATCTGGTTCTGCAGAATGGAAACAGTAGCCTATTTCCATTCTCCAGAAGGAAAAAGAGTAAAACTCTCTGGGATCCTCCCACCTAGCACTTAAATGATACTAGAGATAAAACTTGAATGAGTTTATGATGTGCATTACCTAGACAAAAGGTTGCCTCAACTGTGAGGTGACAACTTGTTTTCTTGGTAATAGAGAAATGGAAGGAGAAATGGTTAAGAAAAGATTCGGGGTATTGGGTGAGTGGAGAGACTGTCAATAATTTTGTTTTGGAGATGAAAAATTTTGGTTAGTGTATAAAGCATATACCTCTACTCTTCCATTCTACTTGGTTCAGTGTAATTGAAAAAAAGGGAACCAGTTGAAGTTGTGGACACTCAAGTCAGTAGGGAAGATGACATTGCTGTTAAGGTAGTTGGACTGCAGGAAATTACGCTTCGATGATAAGAAATCAGAGTCAAAATAATTTTCAGTACTGTGGTAGAGACAGAAGAATGATATATAAGATCAAAAAGGGAAGATTCAAGATAATATATCCTCTGGAAAGGAATATCACATTACACAAAAGAATAGGTATCACCCTTGTGGGAGAAGGAATCATGCAAGAGTATAGTTTGGACAGTTAAGATTAAGTGTGGCTGTTGAGACAGTAATTATGGGTACTGTCAAAAACAGATCAAATGTGACATACACATGATGGTGTACATAATTTATTCTAGTGTTTATATCACATATGCTGATGAAGTGAATATGAAAGATTTTTTTAGTAAGTTTTGAGTTTTTTAAAATTATTTGGGAGACATTTGGATGAGCAAGGAAACTTACTGGAAATACAAACTCTTAGATATGTTCCCATACAGAGAGCATTTAGTCCCCCCCCCCATGTCATAAAGTGGTTTCAAAATCACCTCTCATATAACATTTCATGGTTTGTTTTGTGATATAATGTTTTGTGGGATCTCACTTCTTCGAGCAGTGCAGATGGAAGTGAGATCATTAACCAGATAAATCAGAATACCTCCTAAATGCATTATTATCAGGTGTAGTCCTGCATATCATCTGGAAGCAGGACTGCTATACTCTCAGAGATTGGGGAATTCATGATCATCATAGTATGTTTGGTATGCCATTGAAGGGTATCATTCACTCTGCTTGTTAGATTTGGTGGGATAGAAATGAACACTTGGTCCCCAGGTGTTCATTTCTACTGGGAGATGATGATCATCTGCCACCTATTAGGTCAAGATGTTGATTCTTCCAAAACTAGGAAGATGTCATTTTAAAGCAGGAAAGCAATACTGTTTAAAATATCATTCTCATTCTTTATTCACAGAAAATTTTTATGTCTTGTTGCTTAATATATATCGCACTTGATATTTCTAAGGCATTTGATCATGTCTGGCACAAAGACCTCCTCAACAAGCAGCCATCTTATGGCCTCTATTCCACACTTTATGACTGGATTACCAGCTTCCTCATATCAGATTTCCCCATTAATGTTGAAATGCCTTAAGGTTCTCTGCTCTTACCCACACTCTTCCTCCTTTACATCAGTGACCTCCTCCTTTCTCGGACTTCAAATCCTATTCAAAGCTTCATCAATGACAGCACTCTTAATTATTTAATAAACCCTACAGTACTCTAATGTCAGATGCATCAAGATCTTCCATAACCAGTGAGTTGAACACTGACCTCCTTAACATCCTGAAATGCGGTGAAGACAACTTAGTAAATTTCAATGCTAAAAAAAACCTCAAGTCTGATTTATTATCTGTAAGAAAATTCTACTTCATGCCCTCTCATTTTTGATGATGTTCCAGTTTCCTTTCAAGATCAACTTTCTCTTCTTGGTTGACCATCAATATCCAGTTTATCCTGGCACAAACATATCACTTATATAGCCTCCTTATCCCCAAAAATACTTGGTGTCTTTTCCATTCTGAACATTAGTTTTCTTCTTAGTTTTCTTCTTAGACTCCAAACACTTGATGAGTCTCAGATCCATTCAACTATAGGATACTGTTTCCACATTTGGGGTGGAGCACTCAAAGACTCTCTAAGAATTCTTGATGATATTCAGAATACGGCAATCCATTTAATAGATGACCCTTGCCTTACAGACTCCCTTCAGTCATGAGAAGAAGAACTAGAGCAGCCACTGGCCAACATCCATACACTGTCCAGCTTCAAACACACCGAACTAACTTGGCATCGGCTTCCTTCATTCCATCCACCTCTGTTCTCTGGAACAATCTCCCACATAATATTTTTCCCACTGTTTAAGAAACATATCAGCAGGCTACATATTTCTCCTTAATCACTTGCACACCTGGCACTATAGTGATTATAGGTCTTGTAAACTTTCATGTGTAGGTCAACATACATACATACATATATATATATTTATACTGCAATGCATTATGGGTGGGGTCACTACCCAGACCCGTTTCAACCTTTTTTGAGATCTCCTCAGTGAGTAGCTAGACCCTAAATACCAAGGTTTTAGTAATACGGAGCCTTATTAATATATATATATATATATATATATATATATATATAATATATATTGACTCAGAGAAAGTTATGAGTTCATTTATTTTAAGTATGTAAGTAGATTGTTCCAGTTGGTATGGTTTTTCAGAAAATTATCAGCAATGACTACCACAGTGAAGCCATATTTATGTGGAATAAATATAGCTTCACTACATAAATATATTTATATTTATGTAGAATTTTTCTGCATGTGGGGAAGAGATCTCACAGTAAAACAAAGTTGGAAACAGGTCAGCAAGTTTGATGGCCAAATATTTACTTATTTAGGATATGGGAAAAAATATACAAGAAATTAATGAATAAAACTATACACAGAATAAGAGTTAGCTAACTAATCACTATCTGTGAGTAAATGCAATTTCCTGAGGGCTTCAGGGGAAAGAGCGTATGGGACAGTCATTAGTGATATGATGCATAGGCTGCACAGCACCATACACACAAAAGGGTGACTGTGAAATTCCCCACAGATGCAATAAGTGGGCACAGCAGCCTTGTCTTGTCCTAAATCTTTTTAAGCTCCAGAGGTGTTGCAGTAGACTGAATCATAGAGGTTTGATAGTCGGATCTGTAATTCCAGTGTCTTCTCCACCAGTCCAGAGCACCATCATCTGAAGCTTCTGCTAGTCATATGGGAGATCTGGAGGTAAGGCTGAAAGTAGACAGATATCTTGATGTGTAGGAAGGTACATGTTATTTTTGATTATCTTTTATTTCTTTGATGGTAGCTTGTGAGATTGTTCTCATTTTCTCATTCTTATGATAATCAGTGTGTCCATGAGATTTGTGAAGTGACTTCAACTGCTCTGCAACAGGAAAGACCAAAGCCATGGCTACTGTTCCAAGAGTCAAGGTATTAGAACCCCATGTTGTGCCTGTCTGCTTGTTCATGTTGTTCCTGGTAGATATCATTAACTTAGTATTTCCCAAATGCTCTCAAAAAGTTAGACTATGGCTGAGTGCCCACACATGGCACTATAGTGATTATAGGTCTTGTAAACTGTCATGCATAGGTAACATATATATATATATATATATATATATAAACCAAGGTAACAATGGTTACTTTCATGGATTAGGGTCCTGTTATAGAAGTTTAGTTTTCTATGAGCCTCATGGTTGTTTAAGTGGAAAGCAGGCAATCCAACCTGCAGGATAAATGTTTTGCTTTTTTGTGAATGCCTAAAATAGATTATTTTCTTATTGGAGAGCATTTGTTCTGGTAATTTTAAAGTTTTTTGGCTGTTGATTATTTTGGCTACTTTATACAGTAAATCTTTTTTCTATATGGTGTCATAAGCTGATGTAAGGTCTACGAAGGCAGCACTTGTTTTTCAACCCTTTTGGTATCCATGCTTCGATCATCAGCTAGAACCTGGTTGCAGCAGCTTCTGCCAGGTCTAAATCCAGCCTGTTCACTGGGTAAGATGGCTTCTACTAAAATAAAGAGCCAACAAGGCTTCAGTTCGGCAATGCAAAAATTACAAAAATTAAGTGGATATTAAATCCAGCATTATTTCATAACTGAATACAGAAACTATAAAAGTTTTGTGCAGAATTTGACAAGAGAGCTTATGACAATACACTCACCGGCATTTACAAATTGCCCTAGTCAGACCTAATAGGGAGCACGACCGCTAGCATCCATATATTTGCCTCCTATTGGTCCATTTTGTTAAGGTTTCACTGGCCTGACAGGCGTTTTGAACTTATTGGTTCATCCTCAGAGACAGAAACCTTAAGAGAGCAAAAACTCTCTTGTAATACTAAGGAACTTGAAATGTCGGAGAGGTGTATTTTTCGTAAGCAAACTCTCAGTCAGTCTATTTTTGGAGAAATTTTAAAGAGGATAATCCTTTCAAAAAGTTTGTAAGGAGTGCAGAGTAATGCTATAAGGTGGTAATTATTAGGATCATCAGCTGACTAATTGGGTTTTGGCAATGCCATTATCTTTGATTCATGCCAAAGTTTTGGGAGCCATTCGTCATTTATTATTGAGAAGAAGAATTTAGATAGCCAGGATTTGGCTCTTGGGGCAAGGTGAGTAAGAGAGTCTGGAGCCAGTAGTTTTATCTGTTTTAGTTAGCTTGAGTGCTGCATCAATTTCATCTAGAGTTACTGGATTGGAGTTTGCTGTAGATGTAGGACATGATAAGAAACCATTTTTGTAGAGTCGATGAATCTTTTTTTTACTATCTGTGGGAATTTTGAGTTTAGTTTTATGTGCTAAGATTTTTTGCAATACTGTTAGGGTTTACTTTTTCTTTATTTGTGTTTGGAGTGCTGATGCCTCCCAGTCAAAGGAGCAATAACCAAGACTTGCCACTTGATCTAGTATAGTTGGGGTTGTTTATTTCTTCATGCCAGTGAGCTGTTTTACCGTCATCCAAAGACCTTAAGAGGGCAGAAGATGTCTGGATAGTTCTGTTGTTCATACTCTGCCAGGAATATACTACTTTTGGATGACTAGCATGGGAGTGAGTGTAGATTTTTCTGAATCTTGTCAGGGTGTGTTTGAGAAGTTTAGTGAATCTCTCATAGTTATCATAATTTCATAATAGTTCATAATTACAACTGTAGGTGGAATTATGTTGACATTGTTTTCAATGAATTCAGTAAATTTTGTGTAAAATTCCATCAGGATAATGGGAAGCTGTTCATTCTGTGAATACAGAATAAAATATGTCCTACAGTAATTGGTCAGGGTCTGTGCTGGCTGTGGAGAAAAGGATGCAGTACTTTATAGACTGAGCAGGATTCCTTCCATATCAGTAGTGGTAAAACAGAGGTCAGGCATTCTCTCTGATCTCCATCTTTGAGATTTAAAGGTTCTGGGCTGCGTGATGTCATAGAGGTGGAGGTTGTTTGCTAACATCCATTCTGTCAATTGCAAGGCTGCATTGTCGTTATTACTGTATCTTCTTAATGTACTGCAAGTTGAAATCTCCAAGGATGATGCCAGGATGGGATGGCTGACAAAGTGCAGAGCTGGGCCAGTCAAGTAGAGGCGGCTTATATACATTATAGACAACTGAGAAGTTGTATAGCCAGATACCAATGAAAAAGTCATTTTGTTAATGGTCTAGAGATTCTTTCCAAATTTGTTTCTGCATAGATCATCTGGCCATGTCTTTCATCAGCGAGAAAAATGTTGCCAGAAACAGTGATATTTCCTTGTGGTGGTGGGGGATGAGTTTCTTGTAGAGCCACAATGTCTACTTTGTGCCTGATAATGATATTATTTAGTACCTTTGATTTTGATGTAGTGAATCGGTCAATATTCAACTTCATTTTTTACAATTCTTCATTCTTGTGTATATTTCTTTTTGTCACAAATGCTACCAATAACTGTTTTTATACTGCTTAATCCTGAAACTATCTGTTGATTTGTTCCCTGCAGGAATTAAACATATCTTTTGCCATGTGTCTGAATGAATCTAGATTGTGACACCAGGAAATCATCTGACTTGGAGCATTTCACTGCTTTTATTTTTTATCTTTAAGCAACACTGTGGTCCATGCCAGTCTGTATAACTTGCTTACTCTCTTGAATTCCTAGGGGTTTAAAAGATCCAAGAGTACTTATAGTGTAGCAGCCCACATCTTGAGCAATAAAGTGAGAGAAATTATTGCTTAGGTAGACACAACGGACACACAAAAGGTGAAAAAAATACACATCACTTTCATATGCAACATCTTGCTGCACTTGAAGGACAGTTAGTATATAAGTGACCTTGCCCACATCTGTAATCTTCAGACTGACTTGCACTGAGTAGTTAGCAGAGGGGTTACAGTGGGTTTGCTGTTTTGCTGTATGTCTTTTGTACATTACTAACATGGCTTCTGGTTTTAAGAGCAAGTGCCAGTTGTGTGGGGAGAGTATATTGCATGTTGGCAATTCTTGTAGATAGGCTTATACGTTGGTAACATGACTATTAAATTATTTCAGGAATTTACAACGTATACTGGAATACTAATTAAAAGAAACTTTAATAAATACTTCCTATATTTTGGCAATGTCACATCGCCATCTTCATGGGAACATACAACTATGACTTCGTGCATGCAGGCACTACAAAGAGTAAATGAGGCTGAAGAGAGAAAACTGACGTTGTTCCTAGAGTCCTAAAGGTGCCCCCTGGCAGATCATATTGGGTTATCTTGGCTGTCGGGCTGAAGTTCTCAAGCCCACTTCAAAGTCAGTATAGAAAACCTTACACTCCAACATAATGACATAATGGTCAGTTTTTGACATCTCCTCCTTATTCACAAATGTCCCCTCAAAGAATCCTTAGAGCTAATCCAAGCTAAATTTCCTCCTGGTATCTCAGCCCTTTCACAATGAACTCAGGCTATTTCGTTTGGCAGGAAAAATTCTACAAACAAATAGAGGGGACAGCCATGGGTTCTCCACTTCTCCACCCTTGGCCAACTTCTTTATAGAGACTTTTGAAGAGAAAGCCTTAAACTCTTCCCCACAAAAACCTACCATATGGCTTCGCTACGTTGATGATGTGTTCGCTATTTGGCCACATGGCCTGGATACACTCCTCTCCTTCTTAAAACACTTAAACAACCAACACCCTAGAAAAAGAGAAAAACAACAGTCTCCCCTTCCTAGACACACTAGTCACCTGCCAACCTGATGAAGCCTTGGTTTTCTCAGTTTATAGAAAACCCACCCATACAGACAGATACATTCGCCAACAACCCCACACACACACACACACACAACAATATGGAGTTATTAAGGCACTATTCAACAGGGCAAAACTAAATTGTTCAAATGGCCAAAGACAAGAACTAAATCACATCCTTAACACTTTCTCAGCCAATGCCGACCCCTCCAAAAAAAAAAAATCCAAAAACTAAAACCAGTTATCCACAACCCACCTCCCCCCCCCTTCAAAAAAAAAGATTACTTTAAATCAATCACCATTCCCTATATCCGAGAACCTCGGAAAAAATCAACAGAATCCTTAAAAAACATGACTTGACCTCTTGTTACAGACCATTTAGAAAATTGGCATCCCTTATCCGCTCCACTAAAGACCAACCACTTCCCCTATACCAACTTGGTGTATACCAGGTCCCTTGCAGCTGTAAATTGTCCTACTTTGGCTAAACAGGCAGAACAGCAAATATCAGAATCTTAGAACACAAGGACTACATCTGATTTCACCAGTACAGCCACTCTGGGCTTGCAGACCATGCTCTAGATACTCGCCACAGAATAAGGTGAAGAAGGCCACAGTAAGTTCAAATATGAAAGACTATTCATGGAATCAGCCTCAGCCCTTAAGAACATGCCAAACCTCAACAAGTTTGGATGCATGAGACTGCCCCAAATTTGGGAAACATATATCAGAAGAACTTCAGCCCAAAGGCCAAGAACACCTAATATAGCCCACCAGGGGGCACCATCAGGACTTTAGGAAAATGGTAGCTTTCCTCGTTTCATTTCTCATTTGCTGCTATGTAGTACTTGCATGCACGTGTCTTTATCTTAAGTTCCCACGAAGATGGCAACATGACGTTGCCGAAATATCGGAAAGTATATATTAAAGTTGATTTAAATTATATTTCTAGTGTACGCTGTCAATTCCTTAAGTATTTAGTTATCATATCGGCCAAATTATAATTCCACAATAATGTTATATGAAGCAAAGAATCTTCTGTGAAGAATCAGTATTGACTCTGTATAGTTCTGTTAACAGTAACAAACTGAAGGCTTTAATTAAGAATATTTCATAAGGGATGATTTATATTTAAATTAAGTGTAGTGGTCCTGAGTGATTAATAAAAATAAGCAAAAAACCAAATTACGTAACAATATATAAACAGTGTCATTTAATAGTAATCTCGTTATGGAGAGCTGTATGTTATGAAAACATTCTGCAGTTTACCTCACTATCCACAGTAAGATCAAATTCTCTAGAACTATCCTTAAAGCAAGCAATATGATATGGTCCTTCACTAAGTGTAACTTTCACCGGTGCTCTGGTCATCATTTCTCCAGCACCTCTATCAGAAATTAAAATTGTAAATAAAATTTTTAAATTTCTGTTTTATAAATAAAAGTGGAAAAAATACTAAAACTTATCATAAACTGATGATTTTTGTAACTAGATTCAAAGGGGGAAAAGATATAAAAATCTAAAATTCTAAAATCTAAAAACCTTTAAGAATCATTTTCACATATTCAAATTTACCATATAACTTATGATTTATATAGTTTTTTTTTTTTTTTTTGAGGGGGGAGGCAGAATAACTGTTTTAACTTTTCTACAATTTCATATAAGTTTCCATTTGAATAATAGAAGTTGCTTAGCAATCTTCTCTGAAGTTCTTGTGGAGTAAGTTCAGATTTTTATGGTTCACTGACTACAATACACATAGTGTACCAAGTTCACAATCATTAACATTAGACCTCCAAGGAATTAAAAGATTCATTCTGGTTTGTGCACTCGCCACACTCTCAGGCAAAACATTCCACTCACCAACCACTCTCCATTCAAACAACCTGTATCACCACACTCCCTTGCTCACATCCTTTTTTATATAGCTTCTAGGGATGGCCTTTCTGTCTCCCTATACCACATGAAAAATCACCTCCACATTAATCTGATAACAACCCCTCACCAACTTATATGTCACAATTATATCCCCTCTCCTCCTATTGGCAAGGATGACTTCATATCTCACATTCCATAGACCTGACATCAACATAGTGAATCTTCTCTGGACCCTATTTAATATAGTCTCATCCTCTTAAAAACCAGGAGACCAGATCTGTGCACAATTGTCTATATGCACCCTAATCAGCCCTTATACAAAAGGGGCCATAACTGCTTTGTTTCTACATATCAAGGTCCTTCTCATTATTGTCATGATCCATTGTGATGTTCTTATAATGTGATGCCTAAACTTCAAGTCTATCCCCTCTACCAAATCTCTCATCTCTTCCATCACCTTCAAAATTTCCCCATTAATTGTATATACTCTGCATCCTAGCCTTGTCTACCAAATTTCAAGACTCTGCACTTTGTGATACTAAACTGAAAACTCCAACCTTGCACACTCACATAGTCTATCGAGATAGTCCTGAACAATCACAACATCTGCTTGCTTATAGTGCTTCCCAACTTTGAATCACTGTCAAACAGCTGCATATCTCCAGTTAAGCATCCCAATATCATTAACATACAAGTTAAACAATAATGCTCTCACAGAAGATCTCCCATGGCACTCCACTAGTGACCTTCCTCTTGTGGGGATACCATACAACACACACCCTACTAGTACCTGACAGCCAATCAGCTATCCAGCTCACTATTCTCTTATCAAATACCACCTGTTTTAATTTAGTTACAAGCATGTCAAAGGCTTGGAAAATCCAAGTATACCACTGTATGTGCATCTCCCTTCTCCAGTGAATTTGTTACCTTTTTTGCAATACATTGGTTGTTAGGATTTACAACCAAAGTAATTAAAGCTATGAGGTCAGTGTATTATGTATGTAAATTGTTTGTGTTCTTCTGGTCAGTTTTGTCTGTTTTCTTTCTAATAAATCAGCAAATTGCTAAAGCATGACTTTCTCCTAACAAATCCATGCTGACAGACTACTGCTATTATCGACACATTCTGAATCCTAGTCCTCACCAACCTCACTAATACCTGAACAACTTCAAACACACAGACAGACTGACCTATAATTTATAGCCTCAGTCTTATCTCCCTCCTATCCTCTGTGAAGTGGGGCAATTTTTCTTACTTGCCAATCCTTTGGAACTAGCCTTGTTGCAAGACAGGGCTAGTCCTAAAATCTTGAACATGTGTGCTAAGAGTGATGTTAATTCCCTAAAGCTTTCCTTCAAGACCAGCATACCAGCATAGATATAGTTTCAAGGCCTACAGCCTTATTAACATCAAGTTAACTTAATTTTTCATATGCCTTCTGCTCACTCAACCAGTCCCTCCTCCACCCTCTACACTCCAGATTCTCATGATCTCGCCGTCACGAAAATGACATACACTGATGAACTGATCATTGAATATTTCAACTATATCATCTGCATCAGTTATCAATCTACCACTATCATCAACTAACATCATCTTGCCATAGTCATTCTTTCTTCTACTTGCCACATATTAAAAAAAAAAAAAAAAAAAAACCTCATGATTTTTCTTGGCTTGATTAACTAATTTCTGCTCATACCATACTTTTTGCTGCCATTATAGCTCCTGATCAATGTCAATCAATGTCTCCTTTCCACTTAACTCCTCTTTCCATGTTATAGCTCCCAATTACGACTAATTTCTCTCTTATTCCATATGAATTTATTCAATTGACTTCCCCCCCATACCAGCTTTGCTGATTCTGTTATCTATTTCTATATTTAATTTACCATCTTCACTAAAAATCGTGCCTAAGTAGCTGAAATGTTTTACTTGTTCCACAGATTCCCCATTCAAACACAGTTGACATTTTCAATGATTCTGCCTATTTTCATTGTCTTTGTCTTTTTTATTGCTCACCTTCATACCATATTTATTACAACAGTTATTCAATTTAGTCAGCTAATCTTGCAGACTTCTATATATTTATTTAGAAGTATAACATCATCTGCATAAAGCAAAGAGCTGAGATTGACATCTTCAATTTTGATATCATGTTTAATACCACTTTCCTTCATTATCTATATTATGTTTCTATCTAGATTCTGTTATCTATTTCTATATTTAATTTACCATCTTCACTAAAAATCGTGCCTAAGTAGCTGAAATGTTTTACTTGTTCCACAGATTCCCCATTCAAAACACAGTTGACATTTTCAATGATTCTGCCTATTTTCATTGTCTTTGTCTTTTTATTGCTCACCTTCATACCATATTTATTACAATAGTTATTCAATTTAGTCAGCTAATCTTGCAGACTTGTAGCAGATTTATTTAGAAGTATAACATCATCTGCATAAAGCAAAGAGCTGAGATTGACATCTTCAATTTTGATATCATGTTTAATACCACTTTCCTTCATTATCTATATGGATCATGAATAACAGAGGGGATAATGTACATCCTTGTCTGAAACATTAAACCATCTTTGTGCACTTCTTTCAATTCTTACTGCTAACTTACAACTCAAATAAAGACTAAGTATTGCTTGATATAATGCCCCATTGACACCATATAACTGTAGCGTATTGAATAGCTTTTCTATTGGAACCTTGTCATATGCCTTTTCCATATTGACAAAACTTAAATACATATCTTTGTTATATTCCCATGCTTTCTCGACTATTTGTCATAAAGTGAAAATCTGATCCTGACAGCCTCTATTTGGCCTGAATCCAGCTTGTTCTTCACCAAGCTTTTCTTCCACAATTCTTCTCAACCGTTTCTCAAGTATACTTGCATAGATCTTGCCAGGAACACTCAGTAGGGAAATACCTCTGTAATTCTCACATTCAGTTTTATTTCCCTTTTTATATATGGGTACTATGAGAGCTCTACTCCAGTCATCAGGAATTTGACCTTCTGTCCAGGCTTTCTGAACTATGCAGTGCAGCCACTGTAAGATTCTTATACCACCATACTTCAGCATTTCTGGTCGAATATCATCTACTCCTGCTGCCTTTCCACATTTCAAGCCTTTGATGGCTTTTTCTACTTCAAGTGTGGATATGTATTCCTGACTGCATGCCTGGTCAGTGTTGTTTACCACTGTGCTGTCATCCTGCTTGTTTCATTTAGCAGTTTTTCAAAGTAATTACTCCATACTTCAAGGATATCTTTTTCTTCCATTTTCATTTCACCTTTATCATCTCTAACTCCTTTCATAACACTCTTTTCCTCCATTCCTAAGCTTCTTCAACAACCTCCAGAATATTTTGCCACCTTCTTGATATTTATTTTCTATATTCTTGCCAAAGTCCTCCCATGACTTTTGTTTAGCTAGTTTTACACAGTGTTTAGCATTCTTGCATTTGTCTCTGTTAAATGTAAGAGCACAAGCTGACTTATTTGCCAGGGACTTTTGATATGCTTTCTTCTTTTCCTTCACTGCCTCTTTAACTTCCTGTGTCCACCATGGAGTTCTAATTTTTCTATCCTTGCAGACAACTTCACCACATGCCTCTCTTCCTGAATCAATTGAGAATTTTTTCAAGACTTCCCGCTTAATCTATAAGTTTTGATTCCTGCTGTCAAACTCTTTCATTTTTTCTTCAATAATCTTTGTGTATTTTAGTCTACAGTTCACATCTGAGAGCTGCTCAACTTTTATTCGCTTTAAAACTTTCTTACACGTTATTATTTTCAATATGAAACTCAATTTTATCCTGCTCAAGACTAAATACTGATCACTTCCAATTTCAAATCCTCTGTATGCTCTGGTGTCCTGCTCCAGGGAGAAAACATCACTATCAACAATAACAGAGTCAATGAGACTTTTCTTATTTCTTGTCTCTTCTCTCCATGTGAATTTGTGCACATTTTTATGTTGGAACATGGTGTTAGTAATAACCAGTCCATGTCCTGAGCAAAAATCTAACAGATATTTGCCATTATTATTAGCTTTGCTCGTTTCTCCAAATTTTCCCAAAACATTTTTGTATGTCTCACAATCATTTCCTACTCTGCTATTTAGATTCCCAACAAGGTCCAACCTTTCCTTTTTCATTGTGTCAGTTGCTTTTTCTAAAGCCTCAAAAAATTCCTCCACTTCTACCTTAGTAGAACCTTCTGTGGGACCATAGGCACAAATAAGTCTCATTGTCCAATTCCCCATTCTGATATTTGCCCACATCACTCTACTTGAGACTGCCTGCCATTCAGGAAGATAAGGGTCGTATTTAGTGTTGAATACTATTGCTACTCCTTCTTTTCCTTGATTGTCATTGCATGAATATAACATTTTGTATTTATTGCTCAGAAAGATCTGACTAGTTTTTGTCTTTTCTGTTTCAGTCACCAGTATTATGTCAATTCTGGTACTTATCTAATTCCTCAGCTAGCTCCATTTCTTTGTCATTCAGGCTTCTTATGTTTATAGTACCAATCTTTAACTCTGGTGATGTTGAGTTGGGGTGTGTTTTCAGATTTGTTCCAGTAGCTGACTTTTTGCTGTTTGCCCTGGTTCCCTGGCGAAAATAACGGGGGCCTTGTTTAACTGGGCGACGATCCAGCCGGCATGAAATTCTGTCATGTTGTATCATCATTTTTTATTTTGGTTTAAGCCAATAAGAATGCAATTTGGTTGGCTAAATTCCAAATTGCCAGCCCATCCTCATTCAGTATCCAAGTTGATACCCAGGTGCACCACGAGAAGGTGAGGATTGGACATTAGGTCGGAAGCCCTGGTCGGTTCACTGCATTCCTTTAAAGGCTATGTGGAGATGTCCTCTCAGTTATACAGCTTTGACCCTTAAGCACCCCGTTAGAGATACCAAGCTATTTTAAACCTGGTTTTACTCCATTTCCCAAGCAAGCAAACAGACAAACAAGTCAAGTTTGCGCTTGCACGTATCGGAAGTCTAGCTGACCCTAAAGTAGTGCAAGTCAAAGCAACTCATGTTAAAAGTAGAATAAGCTGTGATCACTATTCTTAATATTTACCCTTAATGCACAGCCCATCTCCTTGAGGAAATGCATGATGCTATGTATTAAAGGCAAGGGGCCACTACCCAAACAGGTTTCGACCTATTTGAGGTCTAATCAGTGGGAGCCAGGCTAGAAATACCAAGATAATAGCTTGGTATCTTTAACATTTATTATCCCCAAGGTAAAATACTTTCTACATTTATATCTCATCCAGAGATTTTTATTTAATAAGGTTAAAACACCTTATGGTAACTTGTTCTGGTAAAATACTTATAAGCTCTGTATTACTAAAATCTTGGTATTTCTAGCCTGGCTCCCACTGATGAGACCTCAATAAAGGTCAAAACCAGTCTGGGTAGTGGCCCCTTGCCTTTAATACATAACATCATATGTCTCCTCAAGGAGATGGGCTGTGCATTAAGGGTAAATATTAAGAATAGCGATCACAGCTTATTCTACTTTTATCACGAGTTGCCTTGACTTGCACTACTTTGAGGGTCAGCAAGACTTCCAATACGTGCAGGTGCAAACTTGACTTGTTTGTCTGTTTGCTTACTTGGGAAATGGAGTAAAAATAGGTTTAAAATAGCTTGGTTAACATTTATTATCCCCAAGGTAAAATACTTTCTACACACACACACACACACACACACACACACATACACACACACATATATATATAGATAGATAGATAGACAGACAGACAGATAGGTAGATAGATTAATTCTAGTAGTATTTATTATTATTACTGATTTTATATATGAAAAGAATCAATAAAATAATTTCTTCAGAATAATTCTTTGTATACCTATTCACTTCTTCAGGGTGCTTAAGGGTCAATGCTGGATAATGGAGAGGATAACCAAATTTATCTAGCATTTCAAGCCCTAAAATGTTGGGGAAAAGAAAAAGAGTTCTTTTAACAGCAGAAATAAATCGGAGATTATTAAAAGAATTGAAAAAGGTGCCTATGGAGCTCAGTGGATGTGGTGTTTGCACACCATGTCACTTGACCGTATGAAGGAAGACTTAGTTTCGCGTCTACTGTAGTCGGTGACTAGAGGAAATTTTTCTAAGTTTTTTTCCTGAATTAGTCGATCTCCAGCACGGGTAAGCAGGTTTTTTCTCCTGGAAACTTGGGGTTTTCATCCCGTAAACTCATGAAAATCGATCATAGGGAGACAGTAGAACCCACACTATTTCAGACATTCAATATATTGTGTTAAGGTTAGGGACCATGAGATGACAGCACTTGTTGAGCCATTCTCTTTACTGTGTGCCGCTTAATTAGTGATAGCCTTGGGCCAGCTATCTTTGATTGGGTACCAGTGGAGAGTGAACTGCCCACTCAGTCTCCAAAAGTTAGATAGGGCTAAAACAGTCTTGCATACTCCCTATATGAGAATAAAAAGGCAGTAGCTGATTTTTTTATTATTATTGAAAAAGGTGAAATCATTTCATCACCTGGAGCTGAATTTAGTTTAGGCAAGCAAACTGTATGAAACATAATAAAAAACCAACCCAAAATAGACAAATCACTTCCTAAATATGATATGATACAAATTGCTTGTGCTTTTCAAAGAAAATTAAAGGTGCTACAAATGAACAACTAGAAGGTTAATGATAAAGCGATTTTTATAACAAAGAGCTGAAGGAACTCCAATATCAGGACCATTGATTTTAAATAAGCCAAAATATTTTGAAAAATTAGACATATCCAGGACATTTAAATTTTCTTCTGGTTGGGTAAATGATTTAAAGAGAGGCATGGTATAAGGGAGTTAGACATACAGGGTGAAAAGCTCAGTGTGGATAATATAGGAGCAATATTATGCTGTGATGAATTAGCAACAATTATTAAAGAGAAGGCTCTTGTACAATCACAAACTTACAATGCTAATAAAACAGAACTTTACTGGCAAAAAATGGCCACTCACACATTAGTATCTGTAGAACAAAAAAAATGCACAAGGATACATGAAAAGCAAAGACGGAATGCTCAAATGCTTCAAGAGAAGACAAATTAATATTAGCCACAGCGGGAAAATTGACTTTCCTAAAAGTTTGAAGAACACAACAAATATGCAACAGACTATTATAATCATAGATCTGCATGGATGACCACAGATATTTTCAAAAAATGGTGGAAAGACAAATTTGTTCCTCATGTTAAAACATCTCTCTCTCAGAAAGTTCCCTACAAAGCAATTCTGTTATTAGATAGTGCTCCATCATATCCTCCAGTAGAACAAAAATTTTTTGCAGAAAATGGTGATAATGGTACCATTTCACAGATTCATGGACATATACAGAAAAATAAAACAAAAAATACTACTACAAAGAAAACAAACAAAAATTATGGACTTTCTTTCTAAATAAGGTTAAAATATTTCAGTTTTGTATTTACATACTACAGGAATGTTTATCTTATATTTTCACAGGGTTTCATTTTTTTTTATGTATTTAACCCAATAAAATGTAATTTGGATTAACTGTGTTTTTCAATTATCTGGGCTCTAGTGCTCTCCAATTAGCATGGATAATTGATGTTATACTATACTAATATATAGCATATACTAATAATGTTTCAGATCTGTGATATTTCGCATCTCCACTTTCTTCTTTAATTCACTGCATATCTATCTCATCATAGAGCTGGTATACTAGATCTATAATCCACCCTATAAACAGATATTCAAAGGTTCTGGATGTCTACATTGCCAATTTTGTGGATACAACACTGAGGGAAATGAAATGGTTATTATGCATTTCCAGTCTTTACTTTCCATTAACATATTTATTTCAATGCAAAATAGAAAACTTATTTTGCTTAGGAGTATCCCTAAGTTTTGAACTCGCTGGCTTAAACCTGCGATTTAGTGATTAAAACTATTATAAAAATTATATTTAAAAAAAAAAAGACAATACCTTGAAATTATATTTAGGGTGGAACAGCAATACTTCATACTTCACTATCTTCCTAAACTTGATTATTTAATTGAGACAGTATATTGATAAAATATCTTCAAGACTTAAGAAGGGAAATTATTTTTTTTTTTTTTTTACAACTATAAAAGAATAAGTTAGAAATGAATCAAAAATGATAAACTATAAAAGATTAAATATAAAAGTTAATATGCAGAGAAATAATTTAAAACACTTGAAAGGGATGCATAAAATAAGAACAATATCTCATAATAATGGTATAAATGAGCTGTTGTTTCAATATGATGCTATCTTTAGAATTAAGAAGAGTGCTCTTCTGAGGTATGAAATGAGCTACGAAGCTTTCATAGGTTCTACAGTCAGCTTTGAAATAATGTTGGATCTAATATCGACTTTACCTATATAATTTTACATCACCGAAATGAAGCTATATGGCTCTTTCTTTTAGTAATAGATAATTCATAAGTTTATTAAATTGCACGCCATTCTGAGTAGTTTCTCGGTTATCAGATCAACTGTTGAGGTATTGCAGTGCTTGTGTTAAATAACTCTTATTTTACTTAATAATGGCCCCAAAGTGAAAGAGTAGTGATGCTGACAATTTGGATGTGACAAAGAGAAGCCGTAAAGTACTTCCATTTAAGTGAAAAAAGGTGAAAGTTCTCGACTTCATAAAATAATAAATAAATGATAATAATAAAAACGTATGCTGAGGTTGCTAAGATTCCATTCACATTCAGATAACTTTTATTACAGCATGTTGTTATAATTGTCATATTTTATTAATAGTTATTGTTATTAATCTCTTCTTTCTTTTCTTTCTTTTAACCCTTTTTATAGCCACTTCTGGCTATAGGTTTCTCCAAATTTTATCCAGCTGTTTGTATCCTTGGTGCCAAAGAGTGCCAACTGTTTTTCTTATATCATCTGACCCATCTTTTTTCAGGTCTTCCAGCTGATCTTTTACCTTCATGTGGAACATATGACAGTGAAACTTTTGTCCATCTATTGTCCTTGAATCTTGCGATGTGTCCCACCTATTTCCATTTTCTTTCGAAGTATGTTTTCTCCAATATCTAAAATTTTGTTTAAGATCTTATTTCTTCATTTCTGATTTTATCTCTGAGTCTTAGTTTAGCAGAAATCTTTCCATTCTTCTTTCTTTTTTTTTGCATTTTATCTATTATTTCCTATTTGATTGGCCAGGTTTATGCTCTGTATGTCATAACAGACAATACACATTGATTGAACAGTCTTGCTCTGTTCTCAGGTTTTATTTTGCTGTTTAAAAATGTCTTCAATTTTTAAAAGCTGCCCATCTCATTCCTATCTTTCTTTTCACTTCTTCCATGACTCCTCGTTTCTTCATTGTTAACAATTTTCCTAAGTATACATACTAATCTACTATTTCAATTTCTTTAATGTTTACCTTAATAACGTTGTCTTTCTTCATATCCTTTTCAGTTTGTCATCATTTTGGTTTTCTCATAATTAGTGTCTAATCCAATTTCTAGTGATTTAGTTGTTAGATCTTCTACCATTTCTTTTAAATCTTTTATATTGTTTGCAATAATAAGAACATCATCGCAAATATTAGGTTATTTAATTTAATTTCATTAATACTGATTCCTTTATTGGACCATTCTAAATTATACACCATATGTTCCAGTATTAATGTGAAGAGTTTGGGAGAAATGGTGTTAATCTTTTACTGAGCCTAATTTATAAATTAAACTTCATCATAGGTATGTATGTATGTATGTATGTATGTATAGGAAAAAACGTTGTGTGTGTTCAAAGTTCCAAATGAATTGTAATCACACTTATACAGACTCAACCATTAGATCTCAATGGTCATGCCTGCAAGAAACTTCTGCGGCTGTAATATTCCTATTCTGAGCACCTAAACAATAGTAATAAAAATAAATATAGAACAAATACCAAAATAATAAAAAATCAAGTAATGGTAAAAGAAATTGCAATCCACATGTTCAAACAAAACCATATCTCCCAAATTGAGAAAACCACCATCCAAGACTTTCAAAACAATGAAATTAAGTTATGGATTTCAGAGACTATAGCTATAAGAACTAACAGCAACTGCATAAATATCCATCATTAATCTCTATGTGATTTCGCAAAATGGGAAGTTCCACAATATTAAAATCACCCTCAAGTTTCAGCCACTGAAAATTACTCGCAATTTGACATATTATTGAACATATGATGGTCTGAAAAGTTCTCGGCCTAATAATGAAAAAACGAATTTATAATTTCAAAATTATTTTTATTTTTCAACATGATCTACCCTTAAGACTAATACATTTATTCAAGCGATGCTCCAGCACCATTATCCCGTCCCTGTAGTGGTTCTCAGTAAGATCTGCAAAATTCCCTCTATAGCCGCAATCACCTCTTGATTCGAAGAAAAACACTGACTAGCAAGGAAGAGTTTTAGTTTTTGGAAGAGATAGAAGTCAGAGAGAGCCAAATCGGGGGAATAGGGTGGATGTTCCAACAATGCATAGTACAGATCCCTTAATTTTCCCATTGCCAAAACACCTTTGTGGGCAGATGCATTGTCCTCATGAAAGATGATTTTTTCCTTCTGCAAACTGGGTCTTTTCTCATGAATTTTTTCATCTAGTCTGGTTAAAAGATCCGAATAATATTCTCCAATTATTGTTTTACCCTTTTCAAGATAATTAATAAACAAAATGCCTTTAGCATCCCAAAACACCAATGCCATGACCTTTCCTGCTGATGGAACCGACTTGTCTTTGGTGCTGAACAACTGGCTTCTGTCCACTGTTTTGACTGCTATTTGGATTCTGGTGTGTAATGGTGAATCCAAATCTCATCCATAAATCAATGCACAAAATCAGTTTTATTCTTGTTAAAACACTCCAAGCACTGTTCAGGGATTTTCATGCAAGTGCATTTTGATCTGCTGTGAGCAAGAATCTTGCGCAAAGCATTTTCATTCGCAATTCTTCATACAAAATATATAACACATGTTCTTTTGAAATGCCTATAGTCTCAGCAATTTCACACACTTTGACTCACCGGTCATCCAATACCATATTGTGCACTTGATAAATGATTTCTGGTCTTGTTACACTGTTTTGGTCATCCTTTACTTGGATAATCTTCAAGGCTGGTACGGCTATGTTTAAACTTGGAAGCTCATTTCTTAATTCTTGAAAATGAAGGAGAAGAGTGCCCATAAACTTTTATTAGCTTCAAATGAATTTCTTTTGGCATTAAACCTTCTTTTACAAAGAATTTCATAACCACACTATACTCAATTTTATCCATTTCAAAGGATACAAGCAACACTTTTGCTTCAGACAGCTGTATATAAAACAAACTACTTGACAGAATGACTTGCAATTTTACATGGATGCTTATGACAGATGTACCAACTTAGAAAACAAAAATCTTCCCGATAGTGTTGCCATCTATAGTCGAAGCCAAGAACTTTTCAGACCACCCTCATATATTAGTGAACTCTCCATAATCTTTTTCACTTTTCATCCTCATTTCATGAGGCTATGAAATGGCACCTTCATAATTCTGAAGATGACATCACATTGAAACAACAGCTGCTTTACACCCAAAATGTGAGATATTTTGGGTGTAAAGACTTATTGGTCCCTCCTGTAAGAATACTTCAGCAGTAATATCCCTATTCCTGAGCATGTAATAGTAATAAAAATAAAAACAAGAATGAAAACAAAAAAAAATAATAATAATGAATCAGAAATTACAATCCATACATTTGAACAAAATCCACGAAACTGAGAAATAACCATCCTAGACTTTGAAAACAATGAAATTAAGTTATGGATTTCAAAAACTATAGCTATAAGAGCAAATAGCAACTCTATAAACATACATTTTCCCAATATGATTTCAAAAAGGAAGATACAAAATATTAAAATTATCCCCAAATTTCAGCCAATAATAATTGATTAGCCATTCAAGATAGCCTATGTTAGTAAACTCTGACTTTTTTCACTTTTCATCTCTCATTTCATAACCTCAGAAGAGTACTTCATAATTCTGAAGATAACACCACATTGAAACAGCTCATTTACACCATAATTATGAGATATCTATCTTATTTTGTATATCCCTTTCTGATGTTTTTAATTATATCTCCACATATTCTTAACAGTTTATCATTTTTAATTCACTTTCAACTTATTCTTTTATGGTCGTTCAGTTCCCTTCTTAAGTCTAAGATATTTTATTGATATACTGTCTCAGTTAAAATAAGAAGTTTATGATGAGAGTAGAAGTATGAAGTGTTGCAGTTCCGAATATAATTTCCAAGTATGTTTCTCAAAATGAATTAACTATCATTGATTTAATGTATCATCATCATCAAATTCCTGCCATGTACCCTCAAGGGGTGTACAGGATATGACAATACTACATGAAAAAAATTACATCATTATTAATTTCCTATCTACAATTTTCCTACAAATCAGTCTGTTAATTGTCAAGACTCCAACATTATCAGACCTTATATTTCTATCGTCTAAAGCACTTTGTACCGTATCAATCCACCTATATCTTGGTCTTCCTCAGGGTCGTTTCGCTGCCAACCTGGAAGAGAACACTTGTTTTGCTAAGCTTTCCTCGCCCATTCTGTTTAAGTGACCATACCACCTGAGATTAGCTCTGCTAACGCATTCCTGGATGCTGACAATGTCAAGTTCTTTCCCAATATCCTCATTTTTAATATGATATTGCCATTGATGCCATCAGTTCACGCCTATAATCTTTCTCAGGACTCTCATATCTGTGGTCTCTAGTCTTTGGTCAAGTGATTTACTTCTGACCCAGCTCTCAGATCCATAAGTTAAAACTGGTTTGAACACTGTCTTGTATACAGCTAATTTCTCTCTTATTCCATATGAATTTATTCAATTGACTTCCCACCATACCAGCTCAGCTGATTCTGTTGTCTATTTCTATATTTAATTTACCATCTTCAGTAAAAATCGTGCCTAAGTAGCTGAAATGTTTTACTTGTTCCAAAGGTTCTCCATTCACAACACAGTTGACATTTTCAATGATTCTGCCTATTTTCATTGTCTTTGTCTTTTTATTGCTGACCTTCATACCATATCTATTACAACAGCTATTCAATTTAGTCAGAGAATCTTGCAGACTTGTAGCGGATTTATTTAGAAGTATAACATCATCCGCATAAAGCAAAGAGCTGACATTAACATCTCCAATTTTGATATCAGGTTTAATACCACATTCCTTCATAATGTGATCCATATAGATAATGAATAACAGAGGGGATAATGTACATCCTTGTCTCACACCAGATTTAACATTAAACCATCTTCCTGTACTTCCTTCAATTCTAACTGCTGACTTACAACTCAAATAAAGACTAAGTATTGCTTTATATAATGCCTCATTGACACCATATAATTGCAGCTTATTGAATAGCTTCTCTCTTGGCACCTTATCATATGCCTTTTCCAAATCGACAAAACATAAATACAGATCTTTGTTATATTCCCATGCTTTCTCGACTATTTGTCGCAAAGTGCAGATCTGATCCTGAGAGCCTCTATTTGGCCTGAATCCACTTGTTCTTCACCAAGCTTTTCTTCCACAATTCTTCTCAACCGTTTCTCAAGTATACTTGCATAGATTTTGCCAGGAACACTCAGTAGGGAAATACCTCTGTAATTCTCACATTCAGTTTTATTTCCCTTTTTATATATGGGTACTATGAGAGCTCTACTCCAATCATCGGGAATTCGTCCCTCTGTCCAGGCTTTCTGAACTATACAGTGCAGCCACTGTAAGATTCTTATACCACCATACTTCAGCATTTCTGGTCGAATATCATCTACTCCAGCTGCCTTTCCACATTTCAAGCCTTTGATGGCTTTTTCTACTTCAAGTATGGATATGTATTCCTGCCTGCATGCCTGGTCAGTGTTTTTTACCACTGTGCTGTCATCACTGCTTGCTTCATTTAGCAGTTTTTCAAAGTAATTACTCCATACTTCAAGGATATCTTTTATTAGAGTTTTCATGTCACCTTTATCATCTCTAACTCCTTTTACAGCACTCTTTCCTCCATTCCTAAGCTTCTTCAACAACCTCCAGAATATTTTGCCACCTTCTTGATATTTATTTTCTATATTCTTGCCAACGTCCTCCCATGACTTTTGTTTAGCTAGTTTTACACAGTGTTTAGCATTCTTGCATTTGTTTCTATATTCTCTAAGAGCACTAGCTGACTTATTTGACAGGAACTTTTGATATGCTTTCTTCTTTTCCTTCACTGCCTCTTTAACTTCCTGTGTCCACCAGGGAGTTCTGATTTTTCTATCCTTGCAGACAATCTCACCACATGCCTCTCTGGCTGAATCAATCAGTGTTTTCTTGAAGGCTTGCCACTGAATCTCCAAGGTTTGGTTCCTGTTCTCAAACTCTTTTATTTTATTTTCAATAATCTTTCTATATTATAGTCTACAGTTCACATCTGAGAGCTGCTCAACTTTTATTTGCTTTAAAACTTTCTTACATGTTATTCTTTTCAATATGAAATTCAATTTTATCCTGCTCAGGACTAAATAGTGATCATTTCCAATTTCAAATCCTCTGTACACTCTGGTGTCCTGCACCAGTGAGAAAACATCACTATCAACAATAACATAGTCAATGAGACTTTTCTTATTCCTTGCCTCTTCTCTCCATGTGAATTTGTGCACTTTTTTATGTTGGAACATGGTGTTAGTAATAACCAGTCCATGTCCTGAGCAGAAATCCAACAGATATTTGGCATTATTATTAGCTTTGCTCTTTTCTCCAAATTTTCCCAAAATATTTTTGTATGTCTCACAATCATTTCCTACTCAGCTATTTAGATCCCCAACAAGGATCAACTTTTCATTTTTCATTGTGTCAGTTGCTTTTTCTAAAGCATTAAAAAATTCCTCCACTTCTACCTTAGTAGAACCTTCTGTGGGACCATAGGCACAAATAAGTCTCATTGTCCAGTTCCCCATTCTCATATACGCCCACATTACTCTACTTGAGACTGACTGCCATTCAAGAAGATTAGCCTCGTATTTTGTGTTGAATACTATGGCTACTCCTTCTTTTCCTTGATTGTCATTGCCTGAATAAAGCAGTTTGTATTTATTGCTCAGAAAGATCTCACCAGTTTTTGTCTTTTTTGTTTCAGTCACCCTTATTATGTCGATCTGGTACTTATCTAATTCATCAGCTTGCTCCATTTTTTTGCCATTCAGGCTTCTTATGTTATTAGTACCGATCTTTAACTCTGGTGATGTTGAGTTGGGGTTTGTTTTCAGATTTATTCCAGTAGCTGACTTTTCGCTGTTCGCCCTGGTTCCCTGGCAAAAACAACGGGGGCCTTGTTTAACCGGGCGACGCCCCCTTGGTACAACATGACAGCTTGGTACAACATGCTGTCATGTTGTACCAAGGATGGTACAACATGACAGCATGAAATTCTGTCATGTTGTACCATCATTTTTTATTTTATTTTTTTTTATTTATTTTGGTTTAACCAATAAGAATACAATTTGGTCGGCTAAATCCCAAATTGCCTGCCCATCCTCGTTCGTTCAGTATCCAAGTAGATACCCAACAGGGTGCACCACGAGAAGGTGAGGATTGGACATTAGGTCAGAATCCCTGGTCGGTTCTCCACATTCCTTTAAAGGCTATGTGGAGGTCTCCTCTCAGTTATACAGCTTTGACCCTTAAGCACCCCTGATTTAATGTATTTAATGTATTTAACTGATTTAATGTAATAGTACAATTTTCATAATAGTTTTAATCATTAAATCACAGGTTTAAGCCAGCAAGTTCAAAACCTATGAGAGTGCTAATAAACAAAATAAGTTTGCTATTTTATATTGATTAGTAAACAGAGAAACTTCATAAAAAACTTCAGTAATAATATATTGTTATATTCTGGACTCCAGAAATCCACTCACCATGGGTCAGTTATCAGAGATAAGTGGCAGGTCAATTTTCAGCCATGTTCTAAATTCATTCAAAATATTTTATCTTTTTAATTAACTTTTGGCAGCCTTCAATAAATGAAATAAAGATGTTTTATTTTCAATCTGGAGATGGTATATTATGAAATCTATTTGTCCCTGCCAAAAGTTAATTCAGATGACGATGCCTTGTAGATATTTCCGAAATATGAAGTAATTCTAATCGGTTACAACAAGTAGCACTATTTACCTTCCACCCTCTTTATGAAGTAAACCTACCCTGCATCCACAGAGTAATTTCAAAATAATAGTCAAGTATTCTCAAACATATTATTTTGCATAACTTGCAAAAGGTACCATTCTTATAAAAATCAGAGATATCCTTAAATGAAAAAAATTAATATAACAAGAGCAATTTTCATTTGTTTCAAAACATACATGATGAAAATACTTTTTAATAATGTTATTTAAAAAACACGATCATCTTGCAAAGGAGTTGGAGACTTGATCATATCACTGACACTGCATTGCAAAAAGTTAGGAAGAAAGTCAACAATTGCTCCATTGCAAGTGTTGATCATCTTCTGCTGTTCTTACAAACTTTATTATCTGTCTTTCTATCTTTCCTATTGAATTATTTTTTATCAATAATTTATATAAAGTTACCCATCATTATGGACAATAAATGGAAGGAAATGCAAACTACACTTATTTTGTGAAGCACAAAACTGAAGGCAAAGATAAGGGACCAGAAAATATTAAACATGCTGGAGAAAAGAGTTTTATTGTGTCAACTGAAAACAATCAAGATGTGCTTTCAAATAGCTCAGGGAGTTCAAGTGGTTGTGCTAAAAAGAGAAAGTTGCATTCTGTAAAGTGTAAAAATGTCCTGGGGCTGCTGACAGAAACTCTAATTAGAGTTTCTGTCAGGTTTTTGAGGATTTTTAATACAAGTTTCATATGACATTCAATTTTTATAAAAAAAAAGTTTTGATAAAGATTTGGCCAGAAATAACCTAGGAAGCTCATCTGTTTACAATCCAAATTAAAATTGATTCTAAAATGTTTGAGCTACTAAAGTGCCTTTTTAATATAGTCTATCATAAAGCTAAAGTCAATAAATATTTACTGAATTCAAAACCTTCATTGGGGGCCCAGTAGTAGAACAGTATCAAAATTACAAAATGTAAATAATTTGTGTCATTAACTACAAATATTGTTAAACAAAAATTAATTAAGGAAATTAAAGACACTATCAAGAAGTCTTCTTCCAGATGCTCCTTCAGATACTTCAAAGAGAAGAAACTCATCCATTATGTGAGAAGGACAGACTAAAATATGAAGAGGAATTTATTTCGATAATTCCTCTACAAAACTTGGCAGAGTAGTCTGATAGATGAGAGAGTGTAATAAACAAGTTCTTGTCATGGAAGACTGGTGAGTGTGTAATATTTTGTGGAGGTTCTTTCTTTTATTTTTATATTCTTTACTAATGTTTCTGTTACTGCACCTTTGTAATATATATCTATATTGTTTTCTACTCCTTTCTACTACTAAAAATATGTATGTTTCCTTTTATCTGTCTATCTATTTCTTTTGACTCATCTCTATATTTTCATTTGTTAACTTTTTTATACTTTACCCTTATCCATTATCTTTCTATATAGTCAGTCAATCTTAATTCCTTTTCTCTACTTTCAGTATATTATACTTATACTTGAGATTTCTAGAAATTTATTTGATTATTCCAGACTGCGCCACTAAAAATCTCTAATTGGCATAAGAAGTTAATTATACCTCCAGTAAAGCACCTCTATACAGTTAATTACAGTCGTGGCTAACTCCTAACATAAAGTTTGTAATAAGGTTTAATTTCTTTCCCGCTTACATGATCGGATTTTTTGGGGGAACAGTACAGTTACTAAAAACATCACACGGCACTTCTTATAAATAAAACAAACATATTTATTCACACTAAGACAATAATACAATGTATACACTTAAATGATATTACTATCATTTCTTCTCAAGGCTAAGCATAAAAAAAAAACATCACATAGGACAACTCATAGTCATGTTATAAACATCAAAGACATAAATCATCAGACAATTAATTCTATGTATCAAATAACTATCATTTTCTCTCAAAGCTAAGCATAAAAATTTAAACATCACATAGAGCAACTCTCCGGCATGTTATAAGCATCAAATACGTAAATCATCAAACAATTAATTCTGTATATCAAATAACTATCAGCCCATTTTCAATCTAGGAATTATCATGCTTCGACAAGTAAAAATCTCCAATTCTAACTTTCACAAAAAGAATGTAACACTCACTTAGCAATCAACCTTTCACACCATTACAATTCTAAATTCTATAATTTTCTTATCAGCTCTGTTAAACCATTTCAATGTAATACAACGCAAGCTTAAACTTTCATTAACATCTTTTCAATTACTCTAAAAGCATATTTACTTCATACGAATTAGTTTTCAATCTATTACATCTTTCAATCCTATGAATTCAGTCTATCCGAAACAGTCCTTCACATCATAATTTAAGAGAAAGTTTTCGACAAAAAAATTCAACTCACATTAATTCTGTCAGGCACAATTGCACTTTAATCGTATCTTCTCTTCGGGCTTATCCTGGATCTCTCTCTATTGTTACGGCTTGCTCTATCACTTCAGATGCATCATGGACACCGTGTTCTCCTCTGGAATTACTCACGGGGCTGGAGTGCGATCTTTCAGCATAGTAGGCAATCAGACGTAGGGTCATCTAGGTCCTGGACCACTCTACAAGGTTTCACCTCCGATTATCCACCATGACTTCATCCGGGATCGTATGTAGTCCATAGATCGACTCCCCTCTTTTCTCCTGCCGTCACATCTCTCCATGTCGATCCACCTTAGTCCATTCCTGACCTTTTTATTTCGCCACTCTGGACCTTGCACGAAGTTTCTTAGACCCCAAATATTTCCATGCAAACTTTGAAGTAAGGTCTGAGATCCCTGTACCTATCAAGTGCTAACTCCTTTCCTTCTAGAAAGTTCTGACTTCTATCTCCCTGAAGTGTAGTTTAATCCCTTTTTCAGCATAGCATAACAGCTTCTGATGTATACTGCCCCCCTCTGCTATCGACCTTGACGGCAGTGTCGGACTGCTTTGGTTACAATCGGTTTTCATTCTACCCTATACCAAGTGATACATCAAATATATTTCCGAATTCTAAGGTAATTTCCCTTAAACTTCTATTTTTAGATACTTGTTTACTTTATTTTTGCATGTGTAATTCCTCTGGGTCGATACAGATGGGCATTTTGTATTACTTATGTAGGTAATTCTAACATACTTCTAATCTCTGAGGGATTCTCTTTTGAAATACACACTCATATATATTTTATCTATAGAATCATGTATAGATAAATTTTTCTGGGCTAATTTTATATGGGCTGATATTATTGTTTACATCCCTTATATACAAGTTTATAATTCTTTGAATTTCGGATGTGACTCCAGTAAAATCGATGCACTTGTAAAATTCGATGCAACATCATAATTCTTACAATGTTTAAGTGCATCGATTGAAAGATTTTTACCAGTTAATTTTAAATTAAATTAAAGATGGCAGGAAATTATATTCTTTTTTAATCCTTTATTTAAGTGTAAGCAAAGTTGCATGTGAAGTATCTTCACGACTTAGCTACTTGTATATAGAGGCTAATGACCTTACATTAATTGCCATAGTATTTGCCTATTAATTGCCTAGTCCTGATGACAATTCACATGTGAATACTGTGTTATCCTTTATCCGAGTGATGATACTTCAATTGGATAAAGGATAACACGCTAGGGAAAAAAAATAGATCATCATCATCATCAAATTAATGCCATGTACCCTCAAGGGGTGTACAGGATATGACAGTACTACATGAAAAAATTACATCATTACTAACTTCCAATCTACAATTTTCCTCCAAATCAGTCTGTTACTTGTCAAGACTCCAACATTATCAGATCTTATATTTCTATCGTCTAAGGCACTTTGTACCGTATCAATCCACCTATATCTTAGTCTTCCTCTGGGTCGTTTTCCTGCCAACCTGGCAGAGAACACTTGTTTTGCTAATCTTTCCTCACCCATTCTATTTAAGTGACTAAACCACCTGAGATTAGCTCTGCTAACGCATTCCTGGATGCTGACAATGTCAAGTTCTTTCCTAATATCCTCATTTTTATTATATTACCATTGATGCCATCTGTTCACGCCTCTAATCTTTCTCAGGACTCTCATATCTGCGGTCTCTAGTCTGTGGTCAAGTGTTTTACTTCTGACCCAACTCTCAGATCCATAAGTTAAAACTGGTTTGAACACTGTCTGGTATACAGCTAATTTAGAGTTCCGACTAATTTCTCTCTTATTCCATATGAATTTATTCAATTGACTTCCCACCATACCAACTTTGCTGATTCTGTTGTCTATTTCTATATTTAATTTACCATCTTCAGTAAAAATCGTGCCTAAGTAACTGAAATGTTTTACTTGTTCCACAGGTTCTCCATTCACAACACAGTTGACATTTTCAATGATTCTACCTATTTTCATTGTCTTTGTCTTTTTATTGCTCACCTTCATACCATATCTATTACAACAGCTATTCAATTTAGTCAGAGAATCTTGCAGACTTGTAGCGGATTTATTTAGAAGTATAACATCATCCGCATAAAGCAAAGAGCTGACATTAACATCTCCATTTTTGATATCAGGTTTAATACCACTTTCCTTCATAATGTGATCCATATAGATAATGAATAACAGAGGGGATAATGTATATCCTTGTCTCACACCAGATTTAACATTAAACCATCTTCCTGTACTTCCTTCAATTCTAACTGCTGACTTACAACTCAAATAAAGACGAAGTATTGCTTGATATAATGCAGTATTGACACCATATAACTGCAGCGTATTGAATAGCTTCTCTCTTGGCACCTTGTCATATGCCTTTTCCAAATCGACAAAACTTAAATACAGATCTTTGTTATATTCCCATGCTTTCTCGACTATTTGTCGTAAAGTGCAGATCTGATCCTGAGAGCCTCTATTTGGCCTGAATCCACTTGTTCTTCACCAAGCTTTTCTTCCACAATTCTTCTCAACCGTTTCTCAAGTATACTTGCATAGATTTTGCCAGGAACACTCAGTATAGAAATACCACTGTAATTCTCACATTCAGTTTTATTTCCCTTTTTATATATGGGTACTATGAGAGCTCTACTCCAATCATCGGGAATTCATCCCTCTGTCCAGGCTTTCTGAACTATGAAGTGCAGCCACTGTAAGACTCTTATACCACCAAACTTCAGCATTTCTGGTCAAATATCATCTACTCCTGCTGCCTTTCAACATTTCAAGCCATTGATGGCTTTTTCTACTTCAAGTATGGATATGTATTCCTGACTGCATTCCTGGTCAGTGTTTTTTATCACTGTGCTGTCATCCCGGCTTGTTTCATTTAGCAGTTTTTCAAAGTAATTACTCCATACTTCAAGGATATCTTTTTCTCCTGTTTTCAGGTTACCTTTATCATCTCTAATTCCTTTTACAGCACTCTTTCCTCCATTCCTAAGCTTCTTCAACAAGCTCCAGAATATTTTGCCACCTTCTTGATATTTATTTTCTATATTCTTGCCAAAGTCCTCCAATGACTTTTGTTTAGCTAGTTTTACACACTGTTTAGCTTTCTTACATTTGTCTCTGTATTCTGTAAGAGTAAAAGCTGACTTATTTGCCAGGAACTTTTGATATGCTTTCTTCTTTTCCTTCACTGCCTCTGTAACTTCCTGTGTCCACCAGGGAGTTCTGATTTTTTTATCCTTGCACACAACCTCACCACATGCCCCTCTGGCAGAATCAATCAATGTTTTCTTCAGAGTTTGCCACTGAATCTCCAAGGTTTGATTCCTGTTCTCAAACTCTTTCATTTTCTTTTGAATAATCTTTCTATATTTTAGTCTACAGTTCACATCTGAGAGCTGCTCAACTTTTATTCGCTTTAAAACTTTCTTACATGTTATTCTTTTCAATATGAAATTCAATTTTATCCTGCTCAAGACTAAATAGTGATCATTTCCAATTTCAAATCCTCATTACACTCTAGTGGCCTGCATCAGTGAAAAAACATCGCTATCGACAATAACATAGTCAATCAGACTTTTCCTATTCCTAGCCTCTTCTCTCCATGTGAATTTGTGCACATTTTTATGTTGGAACATGGTGTTAGTAATAACCAGTCCATGTCCTGAGCAGAAATCCAACAGATATTTGCCATTATTATTAGCTTTGCTCTTTTCTCCAAATTTTCCCAAAATATTTTTGTATGTCTCACAATCATTTCCTACTCTGCTATTTAGATCCCCAACAAGGACCAAGTTTTCCTTTTTCATTATGTCAGTTGCTTTTTCTAAAGCCTTAAAAAATTCCTCCACTTCTACCTTAGTAGAACCTTGTGTGGGACCATAGGCACAAATAAGTCTCATTGTCCAGTTCCCCATTCTCATATTTGCCCACATTACTCTACTTGAGACTGACTGCCATTCAAGAAGATTAGCCTCGTATTTTGTGTTGAATACTATGGCTACTCCTTCTTTTCCTTGATTGTCATTGCCTGAATATAACATTTTGTATTTAATGCTCAGAAAGATCTCACCAGTTTTGGTCTTTTTTGTTTCAGTCACCCCTATTATGTCGATCTGATACTTATCTAATTCCTCAGCTAGCTTCATTTCTTTGCCATTCAGGCTTCTTACGTTGATAGTACCGATCTTTAACTCTGGTGATGTTGAGTTGGGGTTTGTTTTCAGATTTGTTCCAGTAGCTGACTTTTCACTGTTCGCCCTGGTTCCCTGGCAAAAACAACGGGGGGGGGGGCTTGTTTAACCGGGCGACGCCCCAGCCGGCATGAAATTTTGTCATGTTGTACCATCATTTTTTATTTTGGTTTAACCAATAAGAATACAATATGGTCGGCTAAATCCCAAATTGCCAGCCAATCCTCGTTCGTTCGGTATCCAAGTAGATATCCAACAGGGTGCACCACGAGAAGGTGAGGATTGGACATTAGGTCAGAAGCCCTGGTCGGTTCTCCGCATTCCTTTAAAGGCTATGTGGAGATCTCCTCTCAGTTATACAGCTTTGACCCTTAAGCACCCCTTTATCCAAGTGATGATACTTCAATTGGATAAAGGATAACATGCTAGGGAAAAAAAATAGATTAGGGGAAAAATTAAAGAGATACATATCAGATCTTACATAGTATTGTGCAAAAATAATTTTAATCTGACTCTTTTAAATTATATTAATCTTTAATTACAATTCATACTATTAGGTAGATTTTTTTTTTTTTGTGGCCAGAATATTTAAAGTGCTATTGTTGGAGCTCTGGTTATATTTATTTATTATTTCATCCTCTGCTAATCTTAAGTCATCTTCCTAGCTGCTTTATTGACTGGTAATTCTTTGTGCCTAGTTGCAGTTTCTGATTATGTGTGCTATGGATTTTGCAACTTTTTATATGTGGGTCTGATACATGAATGTATATTATAAAATTAAAAAAATAACAATAATAAAATAAAAAATAAAAAACATTCCCAAAAAAACTGGGATAAATTAATTTTAACACACATACATGTAATGCTTTTATGTTTAAAGTAATTTTTTTCTACAGTATAATTGCAGGATGCTGCAAGAAAGACATTAACTTGGTTACATATTTTTTGTGGACTTAAGATGGAATTAAGAAGAACATTAAGTATTTTTATATTTATGTACTTCCTTACCTTGGAAAAATTCTTGCTTGTGCTATCATTTCCAAAACGGAAGTCTTTCCTGAACTCTGATCCCCAACCACCACAACCTAATTATCAATAATTTAAGTAGGAATTATAAAGAAAGTGAAATATTTGAAATTACCAAAAAACACTAACAGTAAATGAATACATAAGAGTCATTCCAAACCCACCTCTTAAACATAAACTAGGAGAGCCAATGCTTAATCACATTTACCAACAGAATGGCAATATTATTATAATCCTCACCACCTAGGTGTGGTGGTGAGATAGATGTTATATACGAAGGGCAAGTACAGATGGGAAAGGGAGGGGGAGTTGCCATGATACTACATTCAGGCAACTACCAGTCTGTTGTATATTTCATCACCTAATATTGTTAATCTCTCCCACCACAGTGTATTATGAAACTAATACTCATGACTTATCAGATTAATAAATGATGACAAATATTAATTTCTTCAATTTTATACAAGAAGCATACATTTGTGGATCAAAGCTGTGTCTTTTTTTTGTGTTTATCAAAATGAATACGGTTGAGGAAATTTATGAAACAAGATAAACATTATCACAGAGCTCCAAAAAAATAAATTTATTTTATTGATAATTAACATTATTGCTATATAAGTTAGATTTAGTTCATTAAGACAATTCATAACTATGTTAATGAACTAAGACCCAAGTCAGTGCAACTGTGTCCAGGTGAAATGGCTGTGAGAAGGGAACTGACAGAGTTTGAAAGGGGCACTGTGACAGGATACCATGTTGTAGGACTATCTGTTTGGCAAACTGGATCATCCCAGGTCAACAATCAATGATGCCATACCAGGATGGAAGTGCAGGGAATCAAATGAAAGTGCTACCCACAGTGGACAACCCACCACACCCAACGAATGTTACTATGGGGTGCCAAGAAGAATAATGTGTAAAAACTACTATTCGTTGACTGATACATTGAATGCAGAGTTCCGGGAATCAAGGGA